>NW_027489617.1:0-32079 GCF_050948215.1 Halictus rubicundus | reverse complement strand
ATTTGATAGGATAGAGGATAGGATAGGATAGAGGAGAGGATAGGATAGAAGATAGGATAGGATAGAGGATAGGATAGTATAGAGGATAGGATAGGATAGAGGATAGAGGATAGGATAGGATAGAGGATAGGATAGGATAGAGGATAGGATAGGATAGAGGATAGGATAGGATAGAAGATAGGATAGGATAGAGGATAGGATAGGATAGAGGATAGGATAGGATAGAGGATAGGATAGGGGATTTGATAGGATAGAGGATAGGATAGGATAGAAGATAGGATAGGATAGAGGATAGGATAGGATAGAGGATAGGATAGGATAGAGGATAGGATAGGATAGAGGATAGGATAGGATAGAGGATAGGATAGGGGATTTGATAGGATAGAGGATAGGATAGGATAGACGATAGGATAGGATAGAGGATAGGATAGGGGATTTGATAATATAGAGGATAGGATAGGATAGAAGATAGGATAGGATAGAGGATAGGATAGGATAGAGGATAGGATAAGATAGAGGATAGGATAGACGATAGGATAGGATAGAGGATAGAGGATAGAGGATAGAGGATAGGATAGGATAGAGGATAGGATAGGATAGAGGATAGGATAGGATAGAGGATACGATAGGACAGAGGATAGGATAGGGGATTTGATAGGATAGAGGATAGGATAGGTAGATGGATAGGATAGGACTGAGGATAGGGTAGGGGATTTGATAGGATAGAGGATAGGATAGAGGATAGAGGTAGGGATTGATAGGATAGAGGATAGGATAGGATAGAGAGGATAGAGATAGGATAGGATAGGATAGAGGATAGGATAGGATAGGATAGGATAGATAGGATAGGATGAGGATAGTGTAGAGGATAGGATAGGAGGATAGGATAGGGATAGAGGATAGGAGAGTAGGATAGGATGAGGATAGGTGGATAGGATAGGATTAGGATTGGATAGGAGTAGGATAGGATTGAGAGGATCATGATAGGATAGGATGATAGGATAGGATAGAGGATAGATGATGATAGGATAGAGGATAGGATAGGGATATGATAGGATTAGTGATAGATCGTTCTGATACTCACGTCATTCAATTCACTGTCACTCTGCACTTCACTTCACTCTTCAATTCACTACACTCTTCACACATCACTTTCACTTCACTCTTCACTTCACTTTTCAAATCACTTCACTCTTCACGTCACGTTCACTCATCACTGCCTTCACTCTCACTTCACTTCACTCTTCACTCATCACTGCACTTCACTTCACTTCACTGCTTCACGTCACTTCTCTTCACGTCTCTTCACTCTTCACTTCACTTCTTCACTTCACTTCACTTCTCACTCACTTCCTCTTCACTTTACTGTGCAAATCACTTCACTCTTCACTTCACTTCACTCCTCACTGCACTTCACTCTCACTTCACTGTTGCAATCACTGTCACTCTTCACTTCACTTCACTCTTCACTTCACTTCACTCTTCACTTCACTGCACTCTTCACGTCACTTTCAAATCACTTCACTCTTCACTTCACTTCACTCCTCACTTCACTTCACGCTTCACTTCACTGTCACTCTTCACTTCACTTCACTCTTCACTTCACCTCACTCTCTTCACTCCTCACTCACTTCACTCTTCACTTCACTTCACTCTTCACTACACTTCACTCTTCACTCTTCACTCCACTTCACTCTTCACTTCACTTCACTCTTCACTTCACTTCACTCTTCACTTCACTTCCCTCTTCACTTTACTTTTCAAATCACTTCACTCTTCACTTCACTTCACTCCTCACTTCACTTTCACTCTTCACTTCACTTTTCAAATCACGTCACTCTTCACTTCACTTCACTCCTCACTTCACTTCACTCTTCACTCATCACTTCACTTCACTCTGCACTTCACTCTTCACTTCACTTCACTCTTCACTTCACTTGCACTCCTCACTTCACTTCACTCTTCACTGTCACTTCACTCTTCACTTCACTTCACTCTTCACTTCACTTCATTCTCACTTCACTTCACTCTTCACTTCACTTCCCTCTTCACTTTACTTTTCAAATCACTTCACTCTTCACTTCACTTCAATCTTCACATCACTTCATTCTTCACTTCACTTCACTCTACACTTCACTTCACTCTTCACTTCACTCCTCACTTCACTACACTCTTCACTTCACTTCACTCTTCACTTCACTTCACTCTTCACTCATCACTTCACTTCACTCTTCACTTCACTCTTCACTTCACTTCACTTCACTCCTCACTTCACTTCACTCTTCACTCATCACTTCACTTCACTCTTCACTTCACTCTTCACTTCACTTCACTCTTCACTTCACTTCACTCTTCACTTCACTTCACTCCTCACTTCACTTCACTCTTCACTTCACTTCACTCTTCACTTCACTTTTCAAATCACTTCACTCTTCACTTCACTTCACTCCTCACTTCACTTCACTCTTCACTTCACTTCACTCTTCACTTCACTTCACTCTTCACTTCACCTCACTCTTCACTTCACTCCTCACTTCACTTCACTCTTCACTTCACTTCACTCTTCACTACACTTCACTCTTCACTCTTCACTCCACTTCACTCTTCACTTCACTTCACTCTTCACTTCACTTCACTCTTCACTTCACTTCCCTCTTCACTTTACTTTTCAAATCACTTCACTCTTCACTTCACTTCACGTCCTCACTTCACTTCACTCTTCACTTCACTTTTCAAATCACTTCACTCTTCACTTCACTTCACTCCTCACTTCACTTCACTCTTCACTCATCACTTCACTTCACTCTTCACTTCACTCTTCACTTCACTTCACTCTTCACTTCACTTCACTCCTCACTTCACTTCACTCTTCACTTCACTTCACTCTTCACTTCACTTCACTCTTCACTTCACTTCACTCTTCACTTCACTTCACTCTTCACTTCACTTCCCTCTTCACTTTACTTTCAAATCACTTCACTCTTCACTTCACTTCAATCTTCACATCACTTCATTCTTCACTTCACTTCACTCTACACTTCACTTCACTCTTCACTTCACTCCTCACTTCACTACACTCTTCACTTCACTTCACTCTTCACTTCACTTCACTCTTCACTTCACTTCACTCTTCACCATTCACTTCACTTCACTCTTCACTTCACTTCACTCTTCACTTCACTTCACTCTTCACTTCACTTCCCTCTTCACTTTACTTTTCAAATCACTTCACTCTTCACTTCACTTCACTCCTCACTTCACTTCACTCTTCACTTCACTTTTCAAATCACTTCACTCTTCACTTCACTTCACTCTTCTCTTCACTTCACTCCTCACTTCACTTCACTCTTCACTTCACTACACTCTTCACTTCACTTCACTCTTCACTCTTCACTTCACTTCACTCTTCACTTCACTTCACTCTTCACTTCACTTCACTCTTCACTTCACTTCACTCCTCACTTCACTTCACTCTTCACTTCACTTCACTCTTCACTTCACTTCACTCTTCACTTCACTTTTCAAATCACTTCACTCTTCACTTCACTTCACTCCTCACTTCACTTCACTCTTCACTTCACTTCACTCTTCACTTCACTTCACTCCTCACTTCACTTCACTCTTCACTTCACTTCACTCTTCACTTCACTTCACTCTTCACTTCACTTTTCAAATCACTTCACTCTTCACTTCACTTCACTCCTCACTTCACTTCACTCTTCACTTCACTTTTCAAATCACCACACTCCTCACTTCACTTCACTCCTCACTTCACTTCACTCTTCACTTCACTTCACTCTTCACTTCACCTCACTCTTCACTTCACTCCTCACTTCACTTCACTCTTCACTCTTCACTCTTCACTTCTTCACTTCACTTCACTCTTCACTTCACTTCACTCTTCACTTCACTTCACTCTTCACCTCACTTCCCTCTTCACTTCACTTTTCAAATCACTCACTCTTCACTTCACTTTACTCTTCACTTCACTTCCATCTTCACTTTACTTTTCAAATCACTTCACTCTTCACGTCACTTCACCCCTCACTTTACTTTTCAAATCACTTCACTCTTCACTTCACTTCACTCTTCACTTCACTCCTCACTTCACTTCACTCTTCACTTCACTCCACTCCTCACTTCACTTCACTCTCCACTTCACTTCACTCTTCACTTCACTTCACTCTTCACTTCACTTTTCAAATCACTTCACTCTTCACTTCACTTCACTCCTCACTTCACTTCACTCTTCACTTCACTTCACTCTTCACTTCACCTCACACTTCACTACACTTCACTCTTCACTCTTCACTTCACTTCACTCTTCACTTCACTTCACCCCTTCACTTCACTTCACTCTTCACTTCACTTCCCTCTTCACTTTACTTTTCAAATCACTTCAGCTCTTCACTTCACTTCACTCCTCACTTCACTTCACTCATCACTTCACTTCACTCTTCACTTCACTTCACTCTTCACTTCACTTCCCTCTTCACTTCACTCTTCACTTCACTTCACTCCTCACTTCACTTCACTCTTCACTTCACTTCACTCTTCACTTCACTTCACTCTTCACTTCACCTCACTCTTCACTTCACTCCTCACTTCACTTCACTCTTCACTTCACCTCACTCCTCACTTCACTTCACTCTTCACTTCACTTCACTCTTCACTTCACTTCACTCTTCACTTCACTTTCCTCTTCACTTCACTTCTCAAATCACGTTCACTCTTCACTTCACTTCACTCTTCAATTCACTACACTCTTCACACATCACTTCACTTCACTCTTCACTTCACTTTTCAAATCACTTCACTCTTCACTTCACTTCACTCCTCACTTCACTTCACTTCACTCCTCACTTCACTTCACTCTTCACTCATCACTTCACTTCACTCTTCACTTCACTCTTCACTTCACTTCACTCTTCACTTCACTTCACTCTTCACTTCACTTCACTCCTCACTTCACTTCACTCTTCACTTCACTTCCCTCTTCACTTTACTTTTCAAATCACTTCACTCTTCACTCACTTCACTCCTCACTTCACTTCACTCTTCACTTCACTTTTCAAATCACTTCACTCTTCACTTCACTTCACTCTTCACTTCACTTCACTCTTCACTTCACTTCACTCTTCACTTCACTTTTCAAATCACTTCACTCTTCACTTCACTTCACTCCTCACTTCACTTCACTCTTCACTTCACTTCACTCTTCACTTCACTTCACTCTTCACTTCACCTCACTCTTCACTTCACTCCTCACTTCACTTCACTCTTCACTTCACTTCACTCTTCACTACACTTCACTCTTCACTCTTCACTCCACTTCACTCTTCACTTCACTTCACTCTTCACTTCACTTCACTCTTCACTTCACTTCCCTCTTCACTTTACTTTTCAAATCACTTCACTCTTCACTTCACTTCACTCCTCACTTCACTTCACTCTTCACTTCACTTTTCAAATCACTTCACTCTTCACTTCACTTCACTCACTTCACTTCACTCTTCACTCATCACTTCACTTCACTCTTCACTTCACTCTTCACTTCACTTCTCTCTTCACTTCACTTCACTCTCCTCACTTCACTTCACTCTTCACTTCACTTCACTCTTCACTTCACTTCACTCTTCACTTCACTTCACTCTTCACTTCACTTCACTCTTCACTTCACTTCCCTCTTCACTTTACTTTTCAAATCACTTCACTCTTCACTTCACTTCAATCTTCACATCACTTCATTCTTCACTTCACTTCACTCTACACTTCACTTCACTCTTCACTTCACTCCTCACTTCACTACACTCTTCACTTCACTTCACTCTTCACTTCACTTCACTCTTCACCCTTCACTTCACTTCACTCTTCACTTCACTTCACTCTTCACTTCACTTCACTCTTCACTTCACTTCACTCTTCACTTCACTTCCCTCTTCACTTTACTTTTCAAATCACTTCACTCTTCACTTCACTTCACTCCTCACTTCACTTCACTCTTCACTTCACTTTTCAAATCACTTCACTCTTCACTTCACTTCACTCTTCTCTTCACTTCACTCCTCACTTCACTTCACTCTTCACTTCACTACACTCTTCACTTCACTTCACTCTTCACTCTTCACTTCACTTCACTCTTCACTTCACTTCACTCTTCACTTCACTTCACTCTTCACTTCACTTCACTCCTCACTTCACTTCACTCTTCACTTCACCACACACACCCCCCCCCCCCCTTCTGTCTGCTTCCCCTCTCGCTCAACACCACACCACACACCACACCACACAACACACCACACCACACCACACACCACACCACACCACACACCACACCACACCACACACCACACCACACCACACACCACACACCACACCACACCACACACCACACCACACCACACACCACACCACACAACACACCACACCACACCACACACCACACCACACCACACACCACACCCCACCCCACACCACACCACACACCACACCACACGTACACACCACACCACACCACACACCACACCCCACCCCACCCCACACCACAGACCACACCACACCACACACCACACCACACCACACACCACACCACACCACACACCACACCACACCACACACCACACCACACCAGACACCACACCACCACACCACACCACACACCACACCACACCACACACCACACCACACGACACACCACACCACACACCACACCACACCACACACCACACCACACCTCCCACCACACCACACCACCCACCACACCACACCACACTCCACACCCCACCCCACCCCACACCACAGTACCACACCACTCCTCACACCACACCACACCACACACCACACCACACCACTCACCACACCACACCACTCACCACACCACACCACTCACCACACCACACTCACACCACACCACTCTCACACTCCACACCACACCTCACACCACACCACACACCTCACCACACCACACTCCACACACCACACCACACATCTATCCAATCCACACCACTCTCCACACCCACCCCACACCTCTCCACACACCTATCCACTCGACACTCCTATCCTCACCACACACCAAACCCACCCACCCCTATCCACAGTCCTATCCATCCACTATCCTATCCTATCCTCTATCCTATCCTATCCTCTATCCTATGCTATCCTCTATCCTCAATCCTATACTATCCTCTATCCTATCCTATCCTCTATCCTATCCTATCGTCTATCCTATCCTCTATCTTATCCTATCCTCTATCCTATCCTATCCTCTATCCTATCCTATCCTCTATCCTATCCTATCTATCCTATCCTATCCTCTATCCTATCAAATCCCCTATCCTATCCTCTATCCTATCCTATCCTCTATCCTATCCTATCCTCTATCCTATCCTATCCTCTATCCTATCAAATCCCCTATCCTATCCTCTATCCTATCCTATCGTCTATCCTATCCTATCCTCTATCCTATCAAATCCCCTACCCTATCCTCTGTCCTATCCTATCCTCTATCCTATCCTATCTTCTATCCTATCCTATCCTCTATCCTATCCTATCCTCTATCCTATCCTATCCTCTATCCTATCCTCTATCCTATCCTATCATCTATCCTCTATCCTATCCTATCTTCTATCCTATCCTATCCTATCTTCTATCCTATCCTATCCTCTATCCTATCAAATCCCCTATCCTATCCTCTATCCTATCCTATCATATATCCTCTATACTATCCAATCCTCTATCCTATCCTATCCTCTATCCTATCAAATCTCCTATCCTATCCTCTGCCCTATCCTATCCTCTATCCTATCCTATCCTCTATCCTATCCTATCCTCTATCCTATCCTATCTTCTATCGTATCCTATCCTCTATCCTATCCTATCGTCTATCCTATCCTCTATCTTATCCTATCCTCTATCCTATCCTATCCTCTATCCTATCCTATCCTCTATCCTATCCTATCTTCTATCCTATCCTATCCTCTATCCTATCCTCTGTCCTATCCTATCCTCTATCCTATCCTATCCTCTATCCTATCCTATCATCTATCCTATCCTATCGTCTATCCTATCCTATCCTCTATCCTATCAAATCCCCTACCCTATCCTCTGTCCTATCCTATCCTCTATCCTATCCTATCCTGTATCCTATCCTATCCTCTATCCTATCCTATCCTCTATCCTCTATCCTATACTATCCTATATCTTATCCTATCCTCTATCCTATCCTATCCTCTATCCTATCCTATCTTCTATCCTATCCTATCCTCTATCCTATCAAATCCCCTATCCTATCCTCTATCCTATCCTATCCTCTATCCTATCCTATGCTCTATCCTATCCTATCGTCTATTCTATCCTATCCTCTATCCTATCCTATCGTCTATCCTATCCTCTATCCTATCCTATCCTCTATCCTATCAAATCCCCTACCCTATCTTTTATCCTATCCTATCCTCTATCCTATCAAATCCCCTACCCTATCCTCAGTCCTATCCTATCCTCTACCCTATCCTATCCTCTATCCTATCAAATCCCCTATCCTATCCTCTGTCCTATCGTATCCTCTATCCTATCCTATCCTCTATCCTATCCTATCCTCTATCCTATCCTATCCTCTATCCTCTATCCTCTATCCTCTATCCTATCCTATCGTCTATCCTATCCTCTATCTTATCCTATCCTCTATCCTATCCTATCCTCTATCCTATCCTATCTTCTATCCTATCCTATCGTCTATATTATCAAATCCCCTATCCTATCCTCTATCCTATCCTATCGTCTATCCTATCCTATCCTCTATCCTATCAAATCCCCTATCCTATCCTCTATCCTATCCTATCCTCTATCCTATCCTATCCTCTATCCTATCCTATCTTCTATCCTATCCTATCCTCTATCCTATCCTATCCTCTATCCTATCCTATCTTCTATCCTATCCTATCCTCTATCCTATCAAATCCCCTATCCTATCCTCTATCCTATCCTATCCTCTATCCTATCCTATCCTCTATCCTATCCTATCTTCTATCCTATCCTATCCTCTATCCTATCCTATCCTCTATCCTATCCTATCCTCTATCCTATCCTATCCTCTATCCTCTATCCTATCCTATCCTCTATACTATCCTATCCTCTATCCTATCCTATCTTCTATCCTATCCTCTCCTCTATCCTATCCTATCCTCTATCCTATCAAATCCCCTATCCTATCCTCTATCCTATCCTATCGTCTATCCTATCCTATCCTCTATCCTATCAAATCCCCTACCCTATCCTCTGTCCTATCCTATCCTCTATCCTATCCTATCCTCTATCCTATCCTATCCTCTATCCTATCCTATCCAGTATCCTCTATCCTATCCTATCCTCTATCCTATCCTATCCTCTATCCTATCCTATCCTCTATACTATCCTATCGTCTATCCTATCCTCTATCCTATCCTATACTCTATCCTATCCTATCCTCCATCCTATCATATCCTCAATCCTATCCTATCCTCTATCCTATCAAATCCCCTACCCTATCCTCTGTCCTATCCTATCCTCTATCCTATCCTATCCTCTATCCTATCCTATCCTCTATCCTATCCTATCCTCTATCCTATCCTATCCTCTATCCTATCCTATCTTCTATCCTATCCTATCCTCTATCCTATCCTATCCTCTATCCTATCCTCTATCCTATCCTATCATCTATCCTCTATCCTATCCTATCTTCTATCCTATCCTATCCTCTATCCTATCAAATCCCCTATCCTATCCTCTATCCTATCCTATCGTCTATCCTATCCTATCCTCTATCCTATCAAATCCCCTACCCTATCCTCTGTCCTATCCTATCCTCTATCCTATCCTATCCTCTATCCTATCCTATCCTCTATCCTATGCTATCCTCTATCCTCTATCCTATACTATCCTCTATCCTATCCTATCCTCTATCCTATCCTATCGTCTATCCTATCCTCTATCTTATCCTATCCTCTATCCTATCCTATCCTCTATCCTATCCTATCCTCTATCCTATCCTATCTTCTATCCTATCCTATCCTCTATCCTATCAAATCCCCTATCCTATCCTCTATCCTATCCTATCCTCTATCCTATCCTATCTTCTATCCTATCCTATCCTCTATCCTATCCTATCCTCTATCCTATCCTATCCTCTATCCTATCCTCTATCCTATCCTATCATCTATCCTCTATCCTATCCTATCTTCTATCCTATCCTATCCTATCCTCTATCCTATCCTCTATCCTATCCTATCATCTATCCTCTATCCTATCCTATCCTCTATCCTATCCTATCCTCTATACTATCCTATCGTCTATCCTATCCTCTATCCTATCCTATACTCTATCCTATCCTATCCTCCATCCTATCATATCCTCAATCCTATCCTATCCTCTATCCTATCAAATCCCCTACCCTATCCTCTGTCCTATCCTATCCTCTATCCTATCCTATCCTCCATCCTATCCTATCCTCTATCCTATCCTATCCTCTATCCTATCCTATCCTCTATCCTATCCTATCTTCTATCCTATCCTATCCTCTATCCTATCCTATCCTCTATCCTATCCTCTATCCTATCCTATCATCTATCCTCTATCCTATCCTATCTTCTATCCTATCCTATCCTCTATCCTATCAAATCCCCTATCCTATCCTCTATCCTATCCTATCGTCTATCCTATCCTATCCTCTATCCTATCAAATCCCCTACCCTATCCTCTGTCCTATCCTATCCTCTATCCTATCCTATCCTCTATCCTATCCTATCCTCTATCCTATGCTATCCTCGTATCCTCTATCCTATACTATCCTCTATCCTATCCTATCCTCTATCCTATCCTATCGTCTATCCTATCCTCTATCTTATCCTATCCTCTATCCTATCCTATCCTCTATCCTATCCTATCCTCTATCCTATCCTATCTTCTATCCTATCCTATCCTCTATCCTATCAAATCCCCTATCCTATCCTCTATCCTATCCTATCCTCTATCCTATCCTATCCTCTATCCTATCCTATCCTCTATCCTATCAAATCCCCTATCCTATCCTCTATCCTATCCTATCGTCTATCCTATCCTATCCTCTATCCTATCAAATCCCCTACCCTATCCTCTGTCCTATCCTATCCTCTATCCTATCCTATCTTCTATCCTATCCTATCCTCTATCCTATCCTATCCTCTATCCTATCCTATCCTCTATCCTATCCTCTATCCTATCCTATCATCTATCCTCTATCCTATCCTATCTTCTATCCTATCCTATCCTATCTTCTATCCTATCCTATCCTCTATCCTATCAAATCCCCTATCCTATCCTCTATCCTATCCTATCATATATCCTCTATACTATCCAATCCTCTATCCTATCCTATCCTCTATCCTATCCTATCCTCTATCCTATCCTCTATCCTATCCTATCATCTATCCTCTATCCTATCCTATCTTCTATCCTATCCTATCCTATCTTCTATCCTATCCTATCCTCTATCCTATCAAATCCCCTATCCTATCCTCTATCCTATTCTATCATATATCCTCTATCCTATCCAATCCTCTATCCTATCCTATCCTCTATCCTATCAAATCTCCTATCCTATCCTCTGCCCTATCCTATCCTCTATCCTATCCTATCCTCTATCCTATCCTATCTTCTATCCTATCCTATCCTCTATCCTATCAAATCCCCTATCCTATCCTCTATCCTATCCTATCCTCTATCCTATCCTATGCTCTATCCTATCCTATCGTCTATTCTATCCTATCCTCTATCCTATCCTATCGTCTATCCTATCCTCTATCCTATCCTATCCTCTATCCTATCAAATCCCCTACCCTATCTTTTATCCTATCCTATCCTCTATCCTATCAAATCCCCTACCCTATCCTCAGTCCTATCCTATCCTCTACCCTATCCTATCCTCTATCCTATCAAATCCCCTATCCTATCCTCTGTCCTATCGTATCCTCTATCCTATCCTATCCTCTATCCTATCCTATCCTCTATCCTATCCTATCCTCTATCCTCTATCCTCTATCCTCTATCCTATCCTATCGTCTATCCTATCCTCTATCTTATCCTATCCTCTATCCTATCCTATCCTCTATCCTATCCTATCTTCTATCCTATCCTATCCTCTATATTATCAAATCCCCTATCCTATCCTCTATCCTATCCTATCGTCTATCCTATCCTATCCTCTATCCTATCAAATCCCCTATCCTATCCTCTATCCTATCCTATCCTCTATCCTATCCTATCCTCTATCCTATCCTATCCTCTATCCTATCCTATCCTCTATCCTATCCTATCTTCTATCCTATCCTATCCTCTATCCTATCAAATCCCCTATCCTATCCTCTATCCTATCCTATCCTCTATCCTATCCTATCCTCTATCCTATCCTATCTTCTATCCTATCCTATCCTCTATCCTATCCTATCCTCTATCCTATCCTATCCTCTATCCTATCCTATCCTCTATCCTCTATCCTATCCTATCCTCTATACTATCCTATCCTCTATCCTATCCTATCTTCTATCCTATCCTCTCCTCTATCCTATCCTATCCTCTATCCTATCAAATCCCCTATCCTATCCTCTATCCTATCCTATCGTCTATCCTATCCTATCCTCTATCCTATCAAATCCCCTACCCTATCCTCTGTCCTATCCTATCCTCTATCCTATCCTATCCTCTATCCTATCCTATCCTCTATCCTATCCTATCTTCTATCCTATCCTATCCTCTATCCTATCCTATCCTCTATCCTATCCTCTATCCTATCCTATCATCTATCCTCTATCCTATCCTATCTTCTATCCTATCCTATCCTCTATCCTATCAAATCCCCTATCCTATCCTCTATCCTATCCTATCGTCTATCCTATCCTATCCTCTATCCTATCAAATCCCCTACCCTATCCTCTGTCCTATCCTATCCTCTATCCTATCCTATCCTCTATCCTATCCTATCCTCTATCCTATGCTATCCTCTATCCTCTATCCTATACTATCCTCTATCCTATCCTATCCTCTATCCTATCCTATCGTCTATCCTATCCTCTATCTTATCCTATCCTCTATCCTATCCTATCCTCTATCCTATCCTATCCTCTATCCTATCCTATCTTCTATCCTATCCTATCCTCTATCCTATCAAATCCCCTATCCTATCCTCTATCCTATCCTATCCTCTATCCTATCCTATCCTCTATCCTATCCTATCCTCTATCCTATCAAATCCCCTATCCTATCCTCTATCCTATCCTATCGTCTATCCTATCCTATCCTCTATCCTATCAAATCCCCTACCCTATCCTCTGTCCTATCCTATCCTCTATCCTATCCTATCTTCTATCCTATCCTATCCTCTATCCTATCCTATCCTCTATCCTATCCTATCCTCTATCCTATCCTCTATCCTATCCTATCATCTATCCTCTATCCTATCCTATCTTCTATCCTATCCTATCCTATCTTCTATCCTATCCTATCCTCTATCCTATCAAATCCCCTATCCTATCCTCTATCCTATCCTATCATATATCCTCTATACTATCCAATCCTCTATCCTATCCTATCCTCTATCCTATCAAATCTCCTATCCTATCCTCTGCCCTATCCTATCCTCTATCCTATCCTATCCTCTATCCTATCCTATCCTCTATCCTATCCTATCTTCTATCGTATCCTATCCTCTATCCTATCCTATCGTCTATCCTATCCTCTATCTTATCCTATCCTCTATCCTATCCTATCCTCTATCCTATCCTATCCTCTATCCTATCCTATCTTCTATCCTATCCTATCCTCTATCCTATCCTCTGTCCTATCCTATCCTCTATCCTATCCTATCCTCTATCCTATCCTATCATCTATCCTATCCTATCGTCTATCCTATCCTATCCTCTATCCTATCAAATCCCCTACCCTATCCTCTGTCCTATCCTATCCTCTATCCTATCCTATCCTGTATCCTATCCTATCCTCTATCCTATCCTATCCTCTATCCTCTATCCTATACTATCCTATATCTTATCCTATCCTCTATCCTATCCTATCCTCTATCCTATCCTATCTTCTATCCTATCCTATCCTCTATCCTATCAAATCCCCTATCCTATCCTCTATCCTATCCTATCCTCTATCCTATCCTATGCTCTATCCTATCCTATCGTCTATTCTATCCTATCCTCTATCCTATCCTATCGTCTATCCTATCCTCTATCCTATCCTATCCTCTATCCTATCAAATCCCCTACCCTATCTTTTATCCTATCCTATCCTCTATCCTATCAAATCCCCTACCCTATCCTCAGTCCTATCCTATCCTCTACCCTATCCTATCCTCTATCCTATCAAATCCCCTATCCTATCCTCTGTCCTATCGTATCCTCTATCCTATCCTATCCTCTATCCTATCCTATCCTCTATCCTATCCTATCCTCTATCCTCTATCCTCTATCCTCTATCCTATCCTATCGTCTATCCTATCCTCTATCTTATCCTATCCTCTATCCTATCCTATCCTCTATCCTATCCTATCTTCTATCCTATCCTATCGTCTATATTATCAAATCCCCTATCCTATCCTCTATCCTATCCTATCGTCTATCCTATCCTATCCTCTATCCTATCAAATCCCCTATCCTATCCTCTATCCTATCCTATCCTCTATCCTATCCTATCCTCTATCCTATCCTATCTTCTATCCTATCCTATCCTCTATCCTATCCTATCCTCTATCCTATCCTATCTTCTATCCTATCCTATCCTCTATCCTATCAAATCCCCTATCCTATCCTCTATCCTATCCTATCCTCTATCCTATCCTATCCTCTATCCTATCCTATCTTCTATCCTATCCTATCCTCTATCCTATCCTATCCTCTATCCTATCCTATCCTCTATCCTATCCTATCCTCTATCCTCTATCCTATCCTATCCTCTATACTATCCTATCCTCTATCCTATCCTATCTTCTATCCTATCCTCTCCTCTATCCTATCCTATCCTCTATCCTATCAAATCCCCTATCCTATCCTCTATCCTATCCTATCGTCTATCCTATCCTATCCTCTATCCTATCAAATCCCCTACCCTATCCTCTGTCCTATCCTATCCTCTATCCTATCCTATCCTCTATCCTATCCTATCCTCTATCCTATCCTATCCAGTATCCTCTATCCTATCCTATCCTCTATCCTATCCTATCCTCTATCCTATCCTATCCTCTATACTATCCTATCGTCTATCCTATCCTCTATCCTATCCTATACTCTATCCTATCCTATCCTCCATCCTATCATATCCTCAATCCTATCCTATCCTCTATCCTATCAAATCCCCTACCCTATCCTCTGTCCTATCCTATCCTCTATCCTATCCTATCCTCTATCCTATCCTATCCTCTATCCTATCCTATCCTCTATCCTATCCTATCCTCTATCCTATCCTATCTTCTATCCTATCCTATCCTCTATCCTATCCTATCCTCTATCCTATCCTCTATCCTATCCTATCATCTATCCTCTATCCTATCCTATCTTCTATCCTATCCTATCCTCTATCCTATCCTCTGTCCTATCCTATCCTCTATCCTATCCTATCCTCTATCCTATCCTATCATCTATCCTATCCTATCGTCTATCCTATCCTATCCTCTATCCTATCAAATCCCCTACCCTATCCTCTGTCCTATCCTATCCTCTATCCTATCCTATCCTGTATCCTATCCTATCCTCTATCCTATCCTATCCTCTATCCTCTATCCTATACTATCCTATATCTTATCCTATCCTCTATCCTATCCTATCCTCTATCCTATCCTATCTTCTATCCTATCCTATCCTCTATCCTATCAAATCCCCTATCCTATCCTCTATCCTATCCTATCCTCTATCCTATCCTATGCTCTATCCTATCCTATCGTCTATTCTATCCTATCCTCTATCCTATCCTATCGTCTATCCTATCCTCTATCCTATCCTATCCTCTATCCTATCAAATCCCCTACCCTATCTTTTATCCTATCCTATCCTCTATCCTATCAAATCCCCTACCCTATCCTCAGTCCTATCCTATCCTCTACCCTATCCTATCCTCTATCCTATCAAATCCCCTATCCTATCCTCTGTCCTATCGTATCCTCTATCCTATCCTATCCTCTATCCTATCCTATCCTCTATCCTATCCTATCCTCTATCCTCTATCCTCTATCCTCTATCCTATCCTATCGTCTATCCTATCCTCTATCTTATCCTATCCTCTATCCTATCCTATCCTCTATCCTATCCTATCTTCTATCCTATCCTATCGTCTATATTATCAAATCCCCTATCCTATCCTCTATCCTATCCTATCGTCTATCCTATCCTATCCTCTATCCTATCAAATCCCCTATCCTATCCTCTATCCTATCCTATCCTCTATCCTATCCTATCCTCTATCCTATCCTATCTTCTATCCTATCCTATCCTCTATCCTATCCTATCCTCTATCCTATCCTATCTTCTATCCTATCCTATCCTCTATCCTATCAAATCCCCTATCCTATCCTCTATCCTATCCTATCCTCTATCCTATCCTATCCTCTATCCTATCCTATCTTCTATCCTATCCTATCCTCTATCCTATCCTATCCTCTATCCTATCCTATCCTCTATCCTATCCTATCCTCTATCCTCTATCCTATCCTATCCTCTATACTATCCTATCCTCTATCCTATCCTATCTTCTATCCTATCCTCTCCTCTATCCTATCCTATCCTCTATCCTATCAAATCCCCTATCCTATCCTCTATCCTATCCTATCGTCTATCCTATCCTATCCTCTATCCTATCAAATCCCCTACCCTATCCTCTGTCCTATCCTATCCTCTATCCTATCCTATCCTCTATCCTATCCTATCCTCTATCCTATCCTATCCAGTATCCTCTATCCTATCCTATCCTCTATCCTATCCTATCCTCTATCCTATCCTATCCTCTATACTATCCTATCGTCTATCCTATCCTCTATCCTATCCTATACTCTATCCTATCCTATCCTCCATCCTATCATATCCTCAATCCTATCCTATCCTCTATCCTATCAAATCCCCTACCCTATCCTCTGTCCTATCCTATCCTCTATCCTATCCTATCCTCTATCCTATCCTATCCTCTATCCTATCCTATCCTCTATCCTATCCTATCCTCTATCCTATCCTATCTTCTATCCTATCCTATCCTCTATCCTATCCTATCCTCTATCCTATCCTCTATCCTATCCTATCATCTATCCTCTATCCTATCCTATCTTCTATCCTATCCTATCCTCTATCCTATCAAATCCCCTATCCTATCCTCTATCCTATCCTATCGTCTACCCTATCCTATCCTCTATCCTATCAAATCCCCTACCCTATCCTCTGTCCTATCCTATCCTCTATCCTATCCTATCCTCTATCCTATCCTATCCTCTATCCTATGCTATCCTCTATCCTCTATCCTATACTATCCTCTATCCTATCCTATCCTCTATCCTATCCTATCGTCTATCCTATCCTCTATCTTATCCTATCCTCTATCCTATCCTATCCTCTATCCTATCCTATCCTCTATCCTATCCTATCTTCTATCCTATCCTATCCTCTATCCTATCAAATCCCCTATCCTATCCTCTATCCTATCCTATCCTCTATCCTATCCTATCCTCTATCCTATCCTATCTTCTATCCTATCAAATCCCGTACCCTATCCTCTGTCCTATCCTATCCTCTGTCCTATCCTATCCTCTATCCTATCCTATCCTCTATCCTATCCTATCCTCTATCCTATCCTATCCTCTATCCTATCCTATCCTCTATCCTCTATCCTATCCTATCCTCTATACTATCCTATCCTCTATCCTATCCTATCTTCTATCCTATCCTATCCTCTATCCTATCCTATCCTCTATCCTATCAAATCCCCTATCCTATCCTCTATCCTATCCTATCGTCTATCCTATCCTATCCTCTATCCTATCAAATCCCCTACCCTATCCTCTGTCCTATCCTATCCTCTATCCTATCCTATCTTCTATCCTATCCTATCCTCTATCCTATCCTATCCTCTATCCTATCCTATCCTCTATCCTATCCTCTATCCTATCCTATCATCTATCCTCTATCCTATCCTATCTTCTATCCTATCCTATCCTATCTTCTATCCTATCCTATCCTCTATCCTATCAAATCCCCTATCCTATCCTCTATCCTATCAAATCCCCTATCCTATCCTCTATCCTATCCTATCATATATCCTCTATCCTATCCAATCCTCTATCCTATCCTATCCTCTATCCTATCAAATCTCCTATCCTATCCTCTGCCCTATCCTATCCTCTATCCTATCCTATCCTCTATCCTATCCTATCCTCTATCCTATCCTATCTTCTATCGTATCCTATCCTCTATCCTATCCTATCGTCTATCCTATCCTCTATCTTATCCTATCCTCTATCCTATCCTATCCTCTATCCTATCCTATCCTCTATCCTATCCTATCTTCTATCCTATCCTATCCTCTATCCTATCAAATCCCCTATCCTATACTCTGTCCTATCCTATCCTCTATCCTATCGTAACCTCTATCCTATCCTATCCTCTATCCTATCCTATCCTCTATCCTATCAAATCCCCTATCCTATCCTCTGTCCTATCCTATCCTCTATCCTATCCTATCCTCTATCCTATCCTATCATCTATCCTATCCTATCGTCTATCCTATCCTATCCTCTATCCTATCAAATCCCCTACCCTATCCTCTGTCCTATCCTATCCTCTATCCTATCCTATCCTGTATCCTATCCTATCCTCTATCCTATCCTATCCTCTATCCTGTATCCTATACTATCCTATATCTTATCCTATCCTCTATCCTATCCTATCCTCTATCCTATCCTATCTTCTATCCTATCCTATCCTCTATCCTATCAAATCCCCTATCCTATCCTCTATCCTATCCTATCCTCTATCCTATCCTATGCTCTATCCTATCCTATCGTCTATTCTATCCTATCCTCTATCCTATCCTATCGTCTATCCTATCCTCTATCCTATCCTATCCTCTATCCTATCAAATCCCCTACCCTATCTTTTATCCTATCCTATCCTCAATCCTATCAAATCCCCTACCCTATCCTCAGTCCTATCCTATCCTCTACCCTATCCTATCCTCTATCCTATCAAATCCCCTATCCTATCCTCTGTCCTATCGTATCCTCTATCCTATCCTATCCTCTATCCTATCCTAACCTCTATCCTATCCTATCCTCTATCCTCTATCCTCTATCCTCTATCCTATCCTATCGTCTATCCTATCCTCTATCTTATCCTATCCTCTATCCTATCCTATCCTCTATCCTATCCTATCTTCTATCCTATCCTATCCTCTATATTATCAAATCCCCTATCCTATCCTCTATCCTATCCTATCGTCTATCCTATCCTATCCTCTATCCTATCAAATCCCCTACCCTATCCTCTGTCCTATCCTATCCTCTATCCTATCCTATCTTCTATCCTATCCTATCCTCTATCCTATCCTATCCTCTATCCTATCCTATCCTCTATCCTATCCTCTATCCTATCCTATCCTCTATCCTATCCTCTATCCTATCCTATCATCTATCCTCTATCCTATCCTATCTTCTATCCTATCCTCTACCCTATCCTATCCTCTATCCTATCAAATCCCCTATCCTATCCTCTGTCCTATCCTATCCTCTATCCTATCCTATCCTCTATCCTATCCTATCCTCTATCCTATCCTATCCTCTATCCTATCCTATCCTCTATCCTCTATCCTCTATCCTCTATCCTCTATCCTATCCTATCGTCTATCCTATCCTCTATCTTATCCTATCCTATCCTCTATCCTATCCTATCTTCTATCCTATCCTATCCTCTATCCTATCAAATCCCCTATCCTATCCTCTGTCCTATCCTATCCTCTATCCTATCGTAACCTCTATCCTATCCTATCCCCTACCCTATCCTCTGTCCTATCCTATCCTCTATCCTATCCTATCCTCTATCCTATCCTATCCTCTATCCTCTATCCTATCCTATCCTCTATCCTATCCTATCCTCTATGCTATCCTATCGTCTATCCTATCCTCTATCCTATCCTATACTCTATCCTATCCTATCCTCCATTTTATCATATCCTCAATCCTATCCTATCCTCTATCCTATCAAATCCCCTACCCTATCCTCTGTCCTATCCTATCATCTATCCTATCCTATCCTCTATCCTATCCTATCCTCTATCCTATCCTATCCTCTATCCTATCCTATCCTCTATCCTATCCTATCTTCTATCCTATCCTATCCTCTATCCTATCCTATCCTCTATCCTATCCTCTATCCTATCCTATCATCTATCCTCTATCCTATCCTATCTTCTATCCTATCCTATCCTCTATCCTATCCTATCCTCTATCCTATCCTCTATCCTATCCTATCATCTATCCTCTATCCTATCCTATCTTCTATCCTATCCTATCCTCTATCCTATCAAATCCCCTATCCTATCCTCTATCCTATCCTATCGTCTATCCTATCCTATCCTCTATCCTATCAAATCCCCTACCCTATCCTCTGTCCTATCCTATCCTCTATCCTATCCTATCCTCTATCCTATACTATCCTCTATCCTATCCTATCCTCTATCCTATCCTATCGTCTATCCTATCCTCTATCTTATCCTATCCTCTATCCTATCCTATCCTCTATCCTATCCTATCCTCTATCCTATCCTATCTTCTATCCTATCCTATCCTCTATCCTATCAAATCCCCTATCCTATCCTCTATCCTATCCTATCCTATATCCTATCCTATCCTCTATCCTATCCTATCCTCTATCCTATCCTATCTTCTATCCTATCAAATCCCCTACCCTATCCTCTGTCCTATCCTATCCTCTGTCCTATCCTATCCTCTATCCTATCCTATCCTCTATCCTATCCTATCCTCTATCCTATCCTATCCTCTATCCTATCCTATCCTCTATCCTATCCTATCCTCTATCCTCTATCCTATCCTATCCTCTATACTATCCTATCCTCTATCCTATCCTATCTTCTATCCTATCCTATCCTCTATCCTATCCTATCGTCTATCCTATCCTCTATCTTATCCTATCCTCTATCCTATCCTATCATCTATCCTCTATCCTATCCTATCTTCTATCCTATCCTATCCTCTATCCTATCAAATCCCCTACCCTATCCTCTGTCCTATCCTATCCTCTATCCTATCCTATCCTGTATCCTATCCTATCCTGTATCCTATCCTATCCTCTATCCTATCCTATCCTCTATCCTCTATCCTATCCTATCGTCTATCCTATCCTCTATCTTATCCTATCCTCTATCCTATCCTATCCTCTATCCTATCCTATCCTCTATCCTATCCTATCTTCTATCCTATCCTATCCTCTATCCTATCAAATCCCCTATCCTATCCTCTATCCTATCCTATCATCTATCCTCTATCCTATCCAATCCTCTATCCTATCCTATCCTCTATCCTATCAAATCCCCTATCCTATCCTCTGTCCTATCCTATCCTCTATCCTATCGTAACCTCTATCCTATCCTATCCCCTACCCTATCCTCTGTCCTATCCTATCCTCTATCCTATCCTATCCTCTATCCTATCCTATCCTCTATCCTCTATCCTATCCTATCCTCTATCCTATCCTATAGTCTATGCTATCCTATCGTCTATCCTATCCTCTATCCTATCCTATACTCTATCCTATCCTATCCTCCATTTTATCATATCCTCAATCCTATCCTATCCTCTATCCTATCAAATCCCCTACCCTATCCTCTGTCCTATCCTATCATCTATCCTATCCTATCCTCTATCCTATCCTATCCTCTATCCTATCCTATCCTCTATCCTATCCTATCCTCTATCCTATCCTATCTTCTATCCTATCCTATCCTCTATCCTATCCTATCCTCTATCCTATCCTCTATCCTATCCTATCATCTATCCTCTATCCTATCCTATCTTCTATCCTATCCTATCCTCTATCCTATCCTATCCTCTATCCTATCCTCTATCCTATCCTATCATCTATCCTCTATCCTATCCTATCTTCTATCCTATAATATCCTCTATCCTATCAAATCCCCTATCCTATCCTCTATCCTATCCTATCGTCTATCCAATCCTATCCTCTATCCTATCAAATCCCCTACCCTATCCTCTGTCCTATCCTATCCTCTATCCTATCCTATCCTCTATCCTATACTATCCTCTATCCTATCCTATCCTCTATCCTATCCTATCGTCTATCCTATCCTCTATCTTATCCTATCCTCTATCCTATCCTATCCTCTATCCTATCCTATCCTCTATCCTATCCTATCTTCTATCCTATCCTATCCTCTATCCTATCAAATCCCCTATCCTATCCTCTATCCTATCCTATCCTATATCCTATCCTATCCTCTATCCTATCCTATCCTCTATCCTATCCTATCTTCTATCCTATCAAATCCCCTACCCTATCCTCTGTCCTATCGTATCCTCTGTCCTATCCTATCCTCTATCCTATCCTATCCTCTATCCTATCCTATCCTCTATCCTATCCTATCCTCTATCCTATCCTATCCTCTATCCTATCCTATCCTCTATCCTATCCTATCCTCTATCCTCTATCCTATCCTATCCTCTATACTATCCTATCCTCTATCCTATCCTATCTTCTATCCTATCCTATCCTCTATCCTATCCTATCGTCTATCCTATCCTCTATCTTATCCTATCCTCTATCCTATCCTATCATCTATCCTCTATCCTATCCTATCTTCTATCCTATCCTATCGTCTATCCTATCAAATCCCCTACCCTATCCTCTGTCCTATCCTATCCTGTATCCTATCCTATCCTCTATCCTATCCTATCTTCTATCCTATCAAATCCCCTACCCTATCCTCTGTCCTATCGTATCCTCTGTCCTATCCTATCCTCTATCCTATCCTATCCTCTATCCTATCCTATCCTCTATCCTATCCTATCCTCTATCCTATCCTATCCTCTATCCTATCCTATCCTCTATCCTATCCTATCCTCTATCCTCTATCCTATCCTATCCTCTATACTATCCTATCCTCTATCCTATCCTATCTTCTATCCTATCCTATCCTCTATCCTATCCTATCGTCTATCCTATCCTCTATCTTATCCTATCCTCTATCCTATCCTATCATCTATCCTCTATCCTATCCTATCTTCTATCCTATCCTATCGTCTATCCTATCAAATCCCCTACCCTATCCTCTGTCCTATCCTATCCTGTATCCTATCCTATCCTGTATCCTATCCTATCCTGTATCCTATCCTATCCTCTATCCTATCCTATACTCTATCCTCTATCCTATCCTATCGTCTATCCTATCCTCTATCTTATCCTATCCTCTATCCTATCCTATCCTCTATCCTATCCTATCCTCTATCCTATCCTATCTTCTATCCTATCCTATCCTCTATCCTATCAAATCCCCTATCCTATCCTCTATCCTATCCTATCATCTATCTTCTATCCTATCCTATCTTCTATCCTATCCTATCCTCTATCCTATCAAATCCCCTATCCTATCCTCTATCCTATCCTATCATCTATCCTCTATCCTATCCAATCCTCTATCCTATCCTATCCTCTATCCTATCAAATCCCCTATCCTATCCTCTATCCTATCCTATCCTCTATCCTATCCTATCCTCTATCCTATCCTATCTTCTATCCTATCAAATCCCCTACCCTATCCTCTGTCCTACCCTATCCTCTGTCCTATCCTATCCTCTATCCTATCCTATCCTCTATCCTATACTATCCTCTATCCTATCCTATCCTCTCTCCTATCCTATCGTCTATCCTATCCTCTATCTTATCCTATCCTCTATCCTATCCTATCCTCTATCCTATCCTATCTTCTATCCTATCTTCTATCCTATCCTATCCTCTATCCTATCAAATCCCCTATCCTATCCTCTATCCTATCCTATCCTCTATCCTATCCTATCCTCTATCCTATCCTATCCTCTATCCTATCCTATCCTCTATCCTATCCTATCTTCTATCCTATCAAATCCCCTACCCTATCCTCTGTCCTATCCTATCCTCTGTCCTATCCTATCCTCTATCCTATCCTATCCTCTATCCTATCCTATCCTCTATCCTATCCTATCCTCTATCCTATCCTATCCTCTATCCTATCCTATCCTCTATCCTCTATCCTATCCTATCCTCTATACTATCCTATCCTCTATCCTATCCTATCTTCTATCCTATCCTATCCTCTATCCTATCCTATCGTCTATCCTATCCTCTATCTTATCCTATCCTCTATCCTATCCTATCATCGATCCTCTATCCTATCCTATCTTCTATCCTATCCTATCCTCTATCCTATCAAATCCCCTATCCTATCCTCTATCCTATCCTATCGTCTATCCTATCCTATCCTCTATCCTATCAAATCCCCTACCCTATCCTCCGTCCTATCCTATCCTCTATCCTATCCTATCCTCTATCCTATCCTATCTTCTATCCTATCCTATCTTCTATCCTATCCTATCCTCTATCCTATCAAATCCCCTATCCTATCCTCTATCCAATCCTATCATCTATCCTCTATCCTATCCAATCCTCTATCCTATCCTATCCTCTATCCTATCAAATCCCCTATCCTATCCTCTATCCTATCCTATCCTCTATCCTATCCTATCCTCTATCCTATCCTATCTTCTATCCTATCAAATCCCCTACCCTATCCTCTGTCCTACCCTATCCTCTGTCCTATCCTATCCTCTATCCCATCCTATCCTCTATCCTATACTATCCTCTATCCTATCCTATCCTCTATCCTATCCTATCGTCTATCCTATCCTCTATCTTATCCTATCCTCTATCCTATCCTATCCTCTATCCTATCCTATCTTCTATCCTATCCTATCCTCTATCCTATCAAATCCCCTATCCTATCCTCTATCCTATCCTATCCTCTATCCTATCCTATCCTCTATCCTATCCTATCCTCTATCCTATCCTAGCTTCTATCCTATCAAATCCCCTACCCTATCCTCTGTCCTATCCTATCCTCTGTCCTATCCTATCCTCTATCCTATCCTATCCTCTATCCTATCCTATCCTCTATCCTATCCTATCCTCTATCCTATCCTATCCTCTATCCTATCCTATCCTCTATCCTCTTTCCTATCCTATCCTCTATACTATCCTATCCTCTATCCTATCCTATCTTCTATCCTATCCTATCCTCTATCCTATCCTATCGTCTATCCTATCCTCTATCTTATCCTATCCTCTATCCTATCCTATCATCGATCCTCTATCCTATCCTATCTTCTATCCTATCCTATCCTCTATCCTATCAAATCCCCTATCCTATCCTCTATCCTATCAAATCCCCTACCCTATCCTCTGTCCTATCCTATCCTCTATCCTATCCTATCTTCTATCCTATCCTATCCTCTATCCTATCCTATCCTCTATCCTATCAAATCCCCTACCCTATCCTCTGTCCTATCCTATCCTCTATCCTATCCTATCCTCTATCCTATCCTATCCTCTATCCTATCCTATCCTCTATCCTCTATCCTATCCTATCCTCTATCCTATCCTATCGTCTATCCTATCCTCTATCCTATCCTATCCTCTATCCTATCCTATCCTCCATCCTATCCTATCCTCAATCCTATCCTTTCCTGTATCCTATCCAATCCTCTATCCTATCCTATCCTCTATCCTATCCTATCTTCTATCCTATCCTATCCTCTATCCTATCCTATCCTCTATCCTATCCTATCCTCTATCCTCTATCCTATACTATCCTCTATCCTATCCTATCCTCTATCCTATCCTATCGTCTATCCTATCCTCTATCCTATCCTATCCTCTATCCTATCCTATCCTCCATCCTATCCTATCCTCAATCCTATCCTTTCCTGTATCCTATCCAATCCTGTATCCTATCCTGTCCTCTATACTATCCTATCCTCTATCCTATCCTATCCTCTAATCTATCTTATCCCCTATCCTATCCTATGATCTATCCTATCCTATCATCTATCCTATCCTCTATCCTATCCTATTCCTCTATCCTATCCTATCCTCTATCCTATCCTATCTTCTATCCTATCCTATCCTCTATCCAATCCTATCCCCTATCCTATCCTCTATCCTATCCTATCATCTATCCTCTACCCTATCCTATCTTCTATCCTATCCTATCCTCTATCCTATCAAATCCCCTATCCTATCCTCTATCCTATCCTATCATCTATCCTCTATCCTATCCAATCCTCTATCCTATCCTATCCTCTATCCTATCAAATCCCCTATCCTATCCTCTGTCCTATCCTATCCTCTATCCTATCCTATCCTCTATCCTATCAAATCCCCTATCCTATCCTCTGTCCTATCCTATCCTCTATCCTATCCTATCCTCTATCCTATCCTATCCTCTATCCTATCCTATCATCTATCCTATCCTATCCTCTATCCTATCCTATCGTCTATCCTATCCTCTATCCTATCCTATCCTCTATCCTATCCTATCCTCTATCCTATCCTATCTTCTATCCTATCCTATCCTCTATCCTATCAAATCCCCTACCCTATCCTCTGTCCTATCCTATCCTCTATCCTATCCTATCCTCTATCCTATCCTATCCTCCATCCTATCCTATCCTCTATCCTATCCTATCCTCTATCCTCTATCCTATACTATCCTCTATCCTATCCTATCCTCTATCCTATCCTATCGTCTATCCTATCCTCTATCCTATCCTATCCTCTATCCTATCCTATCCTCCATCCTATCCTATCCTCAATCCTATCCTTTCCTGTATCCTATCCAATCCTGTATCCTATCCTGTCCTCTATACTATCCTATCCTCTATCCTATCCTATCCTCTATTCTATCTTATCCTCTATCCTATCCTATGATCTATCCTATCCCATCGTCTATCCTATCCTCTATCCTATCCTATTCCTCTATCCTATCCTATCCTCTATCCTATCCTATCCTCTATCCTATCCTATCCTCTATCCTATCCTATCCTCTATCCTATCCTATCCTCTATCCTATCCTATCCTCTATCCTCTATCCTATACTATCCTCTATCCTATCCTATCCTCTATCCTATCCTATCGTCTATCCTATCCTCTATCCTATCCTATCCTCTATCCTATCCTATCCTCCATCCTATCCTATCCTCAATCCTATCCTTTCCTGTATCCTATCCAATCCTGTATCCTATCCTGTCCTCTATACTATCCTATCTTCTATCCTATCCTATCCTCTATCCTATCAAATCCCCTACCCTATCCTCTGTCCTATCCTATCCTCTATCCTATCCTATCCTCTATTCTCTATCCTATCCTATCCTCTATCCTATCCTATCTTCTATCCTATCCTATCCTCTATCCAATCCTATCCCCTATCCTATCCTCTATCCTATCCTATCATCTATCCTCTATCCTATCCTATCTTCTATCCTATCCTATCCTCTATCCTATCAAATCCCCTACCCTATCCTCTGTCCTATCCTATCCTCTATCCTATCCTATCCTCTATCCTATCCTATCCTCTATCCTATCCTATCCTCTATCCTCTATCCTATCCTATCCTCTATCCTATCCTATCGTCTATCCTATCCTCTATCCTATCCTATCCTCTATCCTATCCTATCCTCTATCCTATCCTATCCTCAATCCTATCCTTTCCTGTATCCTATCCAATCCTGTATCCTATCCTGTCCTCTATACTATCCTATCCTCTATCCTATCCTATCCTCTATACTATCTTATCCTCTATCCTATCCTATCCTCTATCCTATCCTATGCTCTATCCTATCCTATCCTCTATCCTATCCTATCCTATCCTCTATCCTATCTTATCCTCTATCCTATCTTATCCTCTATCCTATCCTATCTTCTATCCTATCCTATCCTCTATCCAATCCTATCCCCTATCCTATCCTCTATCCTATCCTATCATCTATCCTCTATCCTATCCTATCTTCTATCCTATCCTATCCTCTATCCTATCAAATCCCCTATCCTATCCTCTATCCTATCCTATCATCTATCCTCTATCCTATCCAATCCTCTATCCTATCCTATCCTCTATCCTATCAAATCCCCTATCCTATCCTCTGTCCTATCCTATCCTCTATCCTATCCTATCCTCTATCCTATCCTATCCTCTATCCTATCCTATCATCTATCCTATCCTATCCTCTATCCTATCCTATCGTCTATCCTATCCTCTATCCTATCCTATCCTCTATCCTATCCTATCCTCTATCCTATCCTATCTTCTATCCTATCCTATCCTCTATCCTATACTATCCTCTATCCTATCCTATCCTCTATCCTATCCTATCGTCTATCCTTTCCTCTATCCTATCCTATCCTCTATCCTATCCTATCCTCCATCCTATCCTATCCTCAATCCTATCCTTTCCTGTATCCTATCCAATCCTGTATCCTATCCTGTCCTCTATACTATCCTATCCTCTATCCTATCCTATCCTCTATTCTATCTTATCCTCTATCCTATCCTATGATCTATCCTATCCTATCATCTATCCTATCCTCTATCCTATCCTATTCCTCTATCCTATCCTATCCTCTATCCTATCCAATCCTCTATCCTATCCTATCCTCTATCCTATCAAATCCCCTATCCTATCCTCTGTCCTATCCTATCCTCTATCCTATCCTATCCTCTATCCTATCCTATCCTCTATCCTATCCTATCATCTATCCTATCCTATCCTCTATCCTATCAAATCCCCTACCCTATCCTCTGTCCTATCCTATCCTCTATCCTATCCTATCCTCTATCCTATCCTATCCTCCATCCTATCCTATCCTCTATCCTATCCTATCCTCTATCCTCTATCCTATACTATCCTCTATCCTATCCTATCCTCTATCCTATCCTATCGTCTATCCTATCCTCTATCCTATCCTATCCTCTATCCTATCCTATCCTCCATCCTATCCTATCCTCAATCCTATCCTTTCCTGTATCCTATCCAATCCTGTATCCTATCCTGTCCTCTATACTATCCTATCCTCTATCCTATCCTATCCTCTATTCTATCTTATCCTCTATCCTATCCTATGATCTATCCTATCCCATCGTCTATCCTATCCTCTATCCTATCCTATTCCTCTATCCTATCCTATCCTCTATCCTATCCTATCCTCTATCCTATCCTATCCTCTATCCTATCCTATCCTCTATCCTATCCTATCCTCTATCCTATCCTATCCTCTATCCTCTATCCTATACTATCCTCTATCCTATCCTATCCTCTATCCTATCCTATCGTCTATCCTATCCTCTATCCTATCCTATCCTCTATCCTATCCTATCCTCCATCCTATCCTATCCTCAATCCTATCCTTTCCTGTATCCTATCCAATCCTGTATCCTATCCTGTCCTCTATACTATCCTATCTTCTATCCTATCCTATCCTCTATCCTATCAAATCCCCTACCCTATCCTCTGTCCTATCCTATCCTCTATCCTATCCTATCCTCTATCCTATCCTATCCTCTATCCTCTATCCTATCCTATCCTCTATCCTATCCTATCTTCTATCCTATCCTATCCTCTATCCAATCCTATCCCCTATCCTATCCTCTATCCTATCCTATCATCTATCCTCTATCCTATCCTATCTTCTATCCTATCCTATCCTCTATCCTATCAAATCCCCTACCCTATCCTCTGTCCTATCCTATCCTCTATCCTATCCTATCCTCTATCCTATCCTATCCTCTATCCTATCCTATCCTCAATCCTATCCTATCCTCTATCCTATCCTATCCTCTATCCTATCCTATCCTCAATCCTATCCTATCCTCTATCCTCTATCCTATCCTATCCTCTATCCTATCCTATCGTCTATCCTATCCTCTATCCTATCCTATCCTCTGTCCTATCCTATCCTCTATCCTATCCTATCCTCTATCCTATCCTATCCTCTATCCTCTATCCTATACTATCCTCTATCCTATCCTATCCTCTATCCTATCCTATCGTCTATCCTATCCTCTATCCTATCCTATCCTCTATCCTATCCTATCCTCCATCCTATCCTATCCTCAATCCTATCCTTTCCTGTATCCTATCCAATCCTGTATCCTATCCTGTCCTCTATACTATCCTATCCTCTATCCTATCCTATCCTCTATTCTATCTAATCCTCTATCCTATCCTATGATCTATCCTATCCTATCGTCTATCCTATCCTCTATCCTATCCTATCCTCTATCCTATCCTATCCTCTATCCTATCCTATCCTCTATCCTATCCTATCCTCTATCCTATCCTATCCTCTATCCTATCCTATCCTCTATCCTCTATCCTATCCTCTCCTCTATCCTATCCTATCCTCTATCCTATCCTATCCTCTATCCTATCCTATCCTCTATCCTATCCTATCCTCTATCCTATCCTATCCTCTATCCTATCCTATCCTGTATCCTATCCTATCCTCTATCCTCTATCCTATCCTATCCTCTATCCTATCCTATCCTCTATCCTATCCTATCCTCTATCCTATCCTATCCTCTATCCTATCCTATCGTCTATCCTATCCTCTATCCTATCCTATCCTCTATCCTATCCTATCCTCTATCCTATCCTATCCTCTATCCTATCCTATCCTCTATCCTATCCTATCCTCTATCCTATCAAATCCCCTACCCTATCCTCTATCCTATCCTATCATCTATCCTCTATCCTATCCAATCCTCTATCCTATCCTATCCTCTATCCTATCAAATCCCCTATCCTATCCTCTGTCCTATCCTATCCTCTATCCTATCGTAACCTCTATCCTATCCTATCCTCTATCCTATCCTATCGTCTATCCTATCCTCTATCCTATCCTATCGTCTATCCTATCCTCTATCCTATCCTATCGTCTATCCTATCCTCTATCCTATCCTATCCTCTATCCAATCCTATCGTCTATCCTATCCTATCTTCTATCCTATCCTATCCTCTATCCTATCAAATCCCCTACCCTATCCTCTGTCCTATCCTATCCTCTATCCTATCCTATCCTCTATCCTATCCTATCCTCTATCCTCTATCCTATCCTATCCTCTATCCTATCCTATCCTCTATACTATCCTATCGTCTATCCTATCCTCTATCCTATCCTATACTCTATCCTATCCTATCCTCCATCCTATCCTATCCTCAATCCTATCCTTTCCTGTATCCTACCCAATCCTGTATCCTATCCTGTCCTCTATTCTATCCTACGTTCTATCCTATCCTATCCTCTATCCTATCCTATCCTCTATCCTATCCTATGCTCTATCCTATCCTATCCTCTATCCTATCCTATCCTCTATCCTCTATCCTATCCTATCCTCTATCCTATCCTATCCTCTATACTATCCTATCGTCTATCCTATCCTCTATCCTATCCTATACTCTATCCTATCCTATCCTCCATCCTATCCTATCCTCAATCCTATCCTTTCCTGTATCCTATCCAATCCTGTATCATATCCTGTCCTCTATTCTATCCTACGTTCTATCCTATCCTATCCTCTATCCTATCCTATCCTCTATCCTATCCTATCCTCTATCCTATCCTATCCTCTATCCTATCCTATCTTCTATCCTATCCTATCCTCTATCCTATCCTAACCTCTATCCTATCCTATCCTCTATCCTATCCTATACTCTTTCCTATCCTATCCTCCATCCTATCCTATCCTCAATCCTATCCTTTCCTGTATCCTCTCCAATCCTGTATCCTATCCTGTCCTCTATTCTATCCTACGTTCTATCCTATCCTATCCTCTATCCTATCCTATCCTCTATCCTAACCTATGCTCTATCCTATCCTATCCTCTATCCTATCCTATCCTCTATCCTCTATCCTATCCTATCCTCTATCCTATCCTATCCTCTATACTATCCTATCGTCTATCCTATCCTCTATCCTATCCTAT
>NW_027489616.1:0-32115 GCF_050948215.1 Halictus rubicundus | reverse complement strand
TATCTTCTATTCCTATCCTATCCTCTATCCTATCAAATCCCCTATCCTATCCTCTATCCTATCCTATCCTCTATCCTATCCTATCCTCTATCCTATCCTATCCTCTATCCTATTCCTATCCTCTATCCGATCCTATCCTCTATCTATCCCTATCCTCTATCCTATCCTATAATCTATCCTATCGCATCCTCTATCCTTTCCTCAGCCTCTATCCTTTTTTTTTTTTTTTATCGTGAGGAAATGTTTTTATACATACCCCGACTCCCTGGGGAAGCCGGGGTTATGTGGATTCTCTCCGGGGGCGGAGCCCCCGGAGACTACCCACTAAAACCTCACGCCCCACCTAAGCTACATGGGAGGTGCCTGGATTCACGCGAGTACTCAAAAGGTCACCTCCCAGCTAAGTCAAGGCCTCCCGGGGGAGGGGGGTTGCCGCCCCACTGCATACGCGAGTAGACCCCGGGCGGTGGGTCACGCCCGGGGTCCACCAGTCCCAGGGAGACACGGGTTTGGGGCGGCCCGTGCCACTGCGCGGGCCTCACACTCTGCGCCACACCGGGGGACGGCGGGCACACGAGACGGTGACAGGGTGACCCGATGGTACCGGCCCCACGGCCGTGGGTTGTGAGCGACAGCACTAAGGTTGGTTGGCCACGGAGTGGCGCGTGCCGATCGCAACGACCCGGCCGATCACATGCCAAACCACGTTGCCCCCGCCCGTAGGGTGGTAGTACAGTAAAAATTGAAGACGAACGTGAAGTGAAGTGACAGAGTGGACCGTGACGTGACTTGAAGAGGAACAGAAGGTGAAGTGACAGAGGTGGAAGTGAAGAGTGAAGTGAACAGTGAAGAGTGCAGTGAGAGACGTGAAGAGTGAAGTGACGTGAAGAGTGAAGTGAAGAGTGAAGTGAACGAAGTGATGAGTGAAACGTGAATTGAAGCAGTGAGTGAACGGGTGGAAAGTGAAGTGAAGTGAGAGTGAAGACGTGAAGTGAAGAGTGAAGTGAAGTGAAGAGTGAAGTGAAGTGAAGTGACGGAGTGAAGTGAAGTGAAGAGTGAAGTGAGCAGTGACAGTGAGAGTGAAGTGAAGTGAAGAGTGAAGTGAAGTGAAGAGTGAAGTGAAGTGGAGTGAAGTGACGTGAAGAGTGAAGTGAAGTGAAGAGTGAAGTGAGAGTGAACGTGAAAGTGAAGTGAAGAGAGAGTGAAGTAAGAGTGGAACGTGAAGTGAAGAGCTGAAGTGAAGTAGAAGAGTGAAGTGACGTGAAGAGTGAAGTGAAGTGAAGAGTGACCGTGAAAGTGAAGAGTGAAGTGAAGTGAAGAAGTGAAAGTGAAGTGAGGACGTGAAGTGAGGAGTGAAGTGAAGTGAAGAGTGAAGTGAACTTTGACAAGTGGAAGTGAAGAGGGAAGTGAACGTGCCAGAGTGAAGTGACAGTGAAGAGTGAAGTGAAGTGAAGAGTGAAGTGAAGAGGAGAGTGAAGTGAGTACGAGTGAAGTGACAGAGTGAAGTGAAGGTGAAGTGACGAGTGAAGTGAAGTGCAGTGAGTGGAAGTGGAGGTGACGTGCAGTGAAGAGTGAAGTGAAGAGTGAATATTTGAAAAGTGATGTGACGAGTGAAGTGAAAGTGAAGAGACGTGAAGTGAAGTGAAGAGCAGTGAAGGTGAAGAGAGTGAAGTGAAGTGAAGAGTGACAGTGAAGTGAGAGTGAAAGTGACGAGTGAAGTGAAGGGTGAAGTGAAGAGTGAAGTGAAGTGAAGAGTGAAGTGAAGTGAAGAGTGAAGTGAAGTGAAGCAGTGACGTGAAGTGAGGAGTGAAAGTGACGAGTGAAGTGAAGTGAAGAGTGAAGTGCAAGTGAAGAGTGAAGTGAAGTGAAGAGTGAAGTGAAAGTGAAGAGTGAAGTGAAGAAAGGTGAAGTGAAGAGTGAAGTGAAGTGAAGAGTGAGTGAAGTGAAGAGTGCAGTGAAGTGAAGACGTGCAGAGTGAACGTGAAGAGTGAAGTGAAGTGAAGAGTGAAGTGACGTGAAGAGTGAAGTGAGGAAGAAGAGTGCAAGTGAAGTGTGAGTGCAGTGAAGTGAAGAAGTGAAGTGAAGTGAAGAGTGAAGTGAAGTGAAGAGTGAAGTGAAGTGGACAGAGTGAAGTGAAGAGTGAAGAGTGAAGTGAAGTGCAAGAGTGAAGTGAAGTGAAGAGTGAAGGTGAAGTGAAGACGTGCAGTGACGTGACGAGTGCCGTGACGTGAAGACGTGACGTGACAGTGAAGAGAGAAGTGACGCAGTGAGGAAGTGGAAGAGCGTGAAGTGCAGTGAAGAGACAGAAAGTGAAGAAGTGAAGTGCAGTGACAGTGAAGCGTGCATGACCCGAGCCTACCTATCCTTCTCAATCCCTATCCTATCCTCTGTACTATCCTATCCTCTATCCTATCCTATCCTCTATCCTATCCTATCCTATCCTCTATCCTATCCTATCCTCTATCCTATCCTATCCTCTATCCTATCCTATCCTATCGTCTATCCTATCCTATCCTCTATCCTATCCTCTATCCTATCCTCTATCCAATCCTATCCTCTATCCTATCCTATCCTCTATCCTATCCTATGGTCTATCCTATCCTATTCTCTATCCTATCCTATCCTCTATCCTATCCTCTATCCAACCAAATCCCCTATCATATCCTCTATCCTATCCTACCCTCTATCCTATCCTATCCTCTATCCTATCCTACCCTCTATCCTATCCTATCCTCTATCCTATCCTACCCTCTATCCTATCCTATCCTCTATCCTATCCTATCCTCTATCCTATCCTATCCTCTATCCTATCCTATCCTCTATCCTATCCTATGCTCTATCCTATCCTATTCTCTATCCTATCCTATCCTCTATCCTATCCTATCTTCTATCCTATCTTCTATCCCATCCTATCCTCTATCCTATCAAATCCCCTATCCTATCCTCTGTCCTGTCCTATCCTCTATCCTATCCTATCCTCTATCATATCCTATCCTCTATCCTATCCTATTCTCTATCCTATCCTATCCTCTATCCTATCCTCTATCCTATCCTTTATCCTATCCTCTATCCTATCCTATCCTCTATCCTATCCTATCCTCTATCCTATCCTATTCTCTATCCTATCCTATCCTGTATCCTATCCTCTATCCAATCAAATCCCCTATCATATCCTCTATCCTATCCTATCCTCTATCCTATCCTATCCTCTATCCTATCCTACCCTCTATCCTATCCTATCGTCTATCCTATCCTCTATCCTATCCTATCCTCTATCCTATCCTATCCTCTATCCTATCCTATCCTCTATCCTATCCTATCCTCTATCCTATCCTATCCTCTATCCTATCCTATCCTCTATCCTATCCTCTCCTCTATCCTATCCTATCCTCTATCCTATCCTATCCTCTATCCTATCCTATCACCTATCCTATCCTATCCTCTATCCTATCCTATCATCTATCCTCAATCCTATCCTTTCCTGTATCCTATCCAATCCTCTATCCTATCCTTCCTCTATCGTATCCTATCCTCTATTCTATCCTATCCTCTATCCTATCCTATCGTCTATCCTATTCTCTATCCTATCCTATCCCCTATCCTATCCTATCTTCTATCCTACCCTATCCTCTATCCTATCAAATCCCCTATCCTATCCTCTGTACTATCCTATCCTCTATCCTATCCTATCCTCTATCCTATCCTATCCTATCCTCTATCCTATCCTATCCTCTATCCTATCCTATCCTATCGTCTATCCTATCCTATCCTCTATCCTATCCTCTATCCTATCCTCTATCCAATCCTATCCTCTATCCTATCCTATCCTCTATCCTATCCTATGGTCTATCCTATCCTATTCTCTATCCTATCCTATCCTCTATCCTATCCTCTATCCAACCAAATCCCCTATCATATCCTCTATCCTATCCTACCCTCTATCCTATCCTATCCTCTATCCTATCCTACCCTCTATCCTATCCTATCCTCTATCCTATCCTACCCTCTATCCTATCCTATCCTCTATCCTATCCTATCCTCTATCGTATCCTATCCTCTATCCTATCCTATCCTCTATCCTATCCTATCGTCTATCCCATCCTCTATCCTATCCTATCCTCTATCCTATCCTATCGTCTATCCTATCCTCTATCCTATCCTATCCTCTATCCTATCCTATCCTCTATCCTATCCTATCCTCTATCCTATCCTATGCTATATCCTATCCTATTCTCTATCCTATCCTATCCTCTATCCTATCCTATCTTCTATCCTATCTTCTATCCTATCCTATCCTCTATCCTATCAAATCCCCTATCCTATCCTCTGTCCTGTCCTATCCTCTATCCTATCCTATCCTCTATCATATCCTATCCTCTATCCTATCCTATTCTCTATCCTATCCTATCCTCTATCCTATCCTCTATCCTATCCTTTATCCTATCCTCTATCCTATCCTATCCTCTATCCTATCCTATCCTCTATCCTATCCTATTCTCTATCCTATCCTATCCTCTATCCTATCCTCTACCAATCAAATCAACTATCATATCCTCTATCCTATCCTATCCTCTATCCTATCCTATCCTCTATCCTATCCTACCCTCTATCCTATCCTATCCTCTATCCTATCCTACCCTCTATCCTATCCTATCCTCTATCCTATCCTATCCTCTATCGTATCCTATCCTCTATCCTATCCTATCCTCTATCCTATCCTATCCTATCCTCTATCCTATCCTATCCTCTATCCTATCCTATCCTATCGTCTATCCTATCCTATCCTCTATCCTATCCTCTATCCTATCCTCTATCCAATCCTATCCTCTATCCTATCCTATCCTCTATCCTATCCTATGGTCTATCCTATCCTATTTTCTATCCTATCCTATCCTCTATCCTATCCTCTATCCAACCAAATCCCCTATCATATCCTCTATCCTATCCTACCCTCTATCCTATCCTATCCTCTATCCTATCCTACCCTCTATCCTATCCTATCCTCTATCCTATCCTACCCTCTATCCTATCCTATCCTCTATCCTATCCTATCCTCTATCGTATCCTATCCTCTATCCTATCCTATCCTCTATCCTATCCTATCGTCTATCCCATCCTCTATCCTATCCTATCCTCTATCCTATCCTATCGTCTATCCTATCCTCTATCCTATCCTATCCTCTATCCTATCCTATCCTCTATCCTATCCTATGCTCTATCCTATCCTATTCTCTATCCTATCCTATCCTCTATCCTATCCTATCTTCTATCCTATCTTCTATCCTATCCTATCCTCTATCCTATCAAATCCCCTATCCTATCCTCTGTCCTGTCCTATCCTCTATCCTATCCTATCCTCTATCATATCCTATCCTCTATCCTATCCTATTCTCTATCCTATCCTATCCTCTATCCTATCCTCTATCCTATCCTTTATCCTATCCTCTATCCTATCCTATCCTCTATCCTATCCTATCCTCTATCCTATCCTATTCTCTATCCTATCCTATCCTCTATCCTATCCTCTATCCAATCAAATCCCTATCATATCCTCTATCCTATCCTATCCTTCTCTATCCTATCCTATCCTCTATCCTATCCTACCCTCTATCCTATCCTATCCTCTATCCTATCCTATCCTCTATCCTATCCTATCGTCTATCCTATCCTATCATCTATCCTCAATCCTATCCTTTCCTGTATCCTATCCAATCCTCTATCCTATCCTGTCCTCTATCGTATCCTATCCTCTATCCTATCCTATCCTCTATCCTATCCTATCCTATCCTCTATCCTATCCTATCCTCTATCCTATCCTATCCTCTATCCTATCCTATCCTCTATCCTATCCTATCCTATCGTCTATCCTATCCTATCCTCTATCCTATCCTCTATCCTATCCTCTATCCAATCCTATCCTCTATCCTATCCTATCCTCTATCCTATCCTATGGTCTATCCTATCCTATTCTCTATCCTATCCTATCCTCTATCCTATCCTCTATCCAACCAAATCCCCTATCATATCCTCTATCCTATCCTATCCTCTATCCTATCCTATCCTCTATCGTATCCTATCCTCTATCCTATCCTATCCTCTATCCTATCCTATCGTCTATCCCATCCTCTATCCTATCCTATCCTCTATCCTATCCTATCGTCTATCCTATCCTCTATCCTATCCTATCCTCTATCCTATCCTATCCTCTATCCTATCCTATCGTCTATTCTATCCTCTATCCTATCCTATCCTCTATCCTATCCTATCCTCTATCCTATCCTATCCTCTATCCTATCCTATGCTCTATCCTATCCTATTCTCTATCCTATCCTATCCTCTATCCTATCCTATCATCTATCCTCAATCCTATCCTTTCCTGTATCCTATCCAATCCTCTATCCTATCCTGTCCTCTATCGTATCCTATCCTCTATTCTATCCTATCCTCTATCCTATCCTATCGTCTATCCTATTCTCTATCCTATCCTATCCCCTATCCTATCCTATCCTATCTTCTAACCTACCCTATCCTCTATCCTATCAAATCCCTATCCTATCCTCTGTACTATCCTATCCTCTATCCTATCCTATCCTCTATCCTATCCTATCCTATCCTCTATCCTATCCTACCCTCTATCCTATCCTATCCTCTATCCTATCCTACCCTCTATCCTATCCTATCCTCTATCCTATCCTACCCTCTATCCTATCCTATCCTCTATCCTATCCTATCCTCTATCCTATCCTATCTTCTATCCTATCTTCTATCCTATCCTATCCTCTATCCTATCCTCTATCCAACCAAATCCCCTATCATATCCTCTATCCTATCCTACCCTCTATCCTATCCTATCCTCTATCCTATCCTACCCTCCATCCTATCCTATCCTCTATCCTATGCTACCCTCTATCCTATCCTATCCTCTATCCTATCCTATCCTCTATCGTATCCTATCCTCTATCGTATCCTATCCTCTATCCTATCCTATCCTCTATCCTATCCTATCGTTTATCCCATCCTCTATCCTATCCTATCCTCTATCCTATCCTATCGTTTATCCTATCCTCTATCCTATCCTATCCTCTATCCTATCCTATCCTCTATCCTATCCTATCCTCTATCCTATCCTATGCTCTATCCTATCCTATTCTCTATCCTATCCTATCCTCTATCCTATCCTATCTTCTATCCTATCTTCTATCCTATCCTATCCTCTATCCTATCAAATCCCCTATCCTATCCTCTGTCCTGTCCTATCCTCTATCCTATCCTATCCTCTATCATATCCTATCCTCTATCCTATCCTATTCTCTATCCTATCCTATCCTCTATCCTATCCTCTATCCTATCCTTTATCCTATCCTCTATCCTATCCTATCCTCTATCCTATCCTATCCTCTATCCTATCCTATTCTCTATCCTATCCTATCCTCTATCCTATCCTCTATCCAATCAAATCCCCTATCATATCCTCTATCCTATCCTATCCTCTATCCTATCCTATCCTCTATCCTATCCTACCCTCTATCCTATCCTATCCTCTATCCTATCCTACCCTCTATCCTATCCTATCCTCTATCCTATCCTATCCTCTATCGTATCCTATCCTCTATCCTATCCTATCCTCTATCCTATCCTATCCTATCCTCTATCCTATCCTATCCTCTATCCTATCCTATCCTCTATCCTATCCTATCCTCTATCCTATCCTATCCTATCGTCTATCCTATCCTATCCTCTATCCTATCCTCTATCCTATCCTCTATCCAATCCTATCCTCTATCCTATCCTATCCTCTATCCTATCCTATGGTCTATCCTATCCTATTCTCTATCCTATCCTATCCTCTATCCTATCCTCTATCCAACCAATCCCCTATCATATCCTCTATCCTATCCTACCCTCTATCCTATCCTATCCTCTATCCTATCCTATCCTCTATCGTATCCTATCCTCTATCCTATCCTATCCTCTATCCTATCCTATCGTCTATCCCATCCTCTATCCTATCCTATCCTCTATCCTATCCTATCGTCTATCCTATCCTCTATCCTATCCTATCCTCTATCCTATCCTATCGTCTATTCTATCCTCTATCCTATCCTATCCTCTATCCTATCCTATCCTCTATCCTATCCTATCCTCTATCCTATCCTATGCTCTATCCTATCCTATTCTCTATCCTATCCTATCCTCTATCCTATCCTATCATCTATCCTCAATCCTATCCTTTCCTGTATCCTATCCAATCCTCTATCCTATCCTGTCCTCTATCGTATCCTATCCTCTATTCTATCCTATCCTCTATCCTATTCTATCGTCTATCCTATTCTCTATCCTATCCTATCCCCTATCCTATCCTATCCTATCTTCTATCCTACCCTATCCTCTATCCTATCAAATCCCCTATCCTATCCTCTGTACTATCCTATCCTCTATCCTATCCTATCCTCTATCCTATCCTATCCTATCCTCTATCCTATCCTACCCTCTATCCTATCCTATCCTCTATCCTATCCTACCCTCTATCCTATCCTATCCTCTATCCTATCCTACCCTCTATCCTATCCTATCCTCTATCCTATCCTATCCTCTATCCTATCCTATCTTCTATCCTATCTTCTATCCTATCCTATCCTCTATCCTATCCTCTATCCAATCAAATCCCCTATCATATCCTCTATCCTATCCTATCCTCTATCCTATCCTATCCTCTATCCTATCCTACCCTCTATCCTATCCTATTCTCTATCCTATCCTATCCTCTATACTATCCTCTATCCTATCCTTTATCCTATCCTCTATCCTATCCTATCCTCTATCCTATCCTCTATCCTATCCTCTATCCAATCCTATCCTCTATCCTATCCTATCCTCTATCCTATCCTATGGTCTATCCTATCATATTCTCTATCCTATCCTATCCTCTATCCTATCCTCTATCCAACCAAATCCCCTATCATATCCTCTATCCTATCCTACCGTCTATCCTATCCTATCCTCTATCCTATCCTACCCTCTATCCTATCCTATCCTCTATCCTATCCTACCCTCTATCCTATCCTATCCTCTATCCTATCCTATCCTCTATCGTATCCTATCCTCTATCCTATCCAATCCTCTATCCTATCCTATCGTCTATCCATCCTCTATCCTATCCTATCCTCTATCCTATCCTATCGTCTATCCTATCCTCTATCCTATCCTATCCTCTATCCTATCCTATCCTCTATCCTATCCTATCCTCTATCCTAGCCTATGCTCTATCCTATCCTATCCTATCCTCTATCCTATCCTATCTTCTATCCTATCTTCTATCCTATCCTATCCTCTATCCTATCAAATCCCCTATCCTATCCTCTGTCCTGTCCTATCCTCTATCCTATCCTATCCTCTATCATATCCTATCCTCTATCCTATCCTATTCTCTATCCTATCCTATCCTCTATCCTATCCTCTATCCTATCCTTTATCCTATCCTCTATCCTATCCTATCCTCTATCCTATCCTATCCTCTATCCTATCCTATTCTCTATCCTATCCTATCCTCTATCCTATCCTCTATCCAATCAAATCCCCTATCATATCCTCTATCCTATCCTATCCTCTATCCTATCCTATCCTCTATCCTATCCTACCCTCTATCCTATCCTATCCTCTATCCTATCCTACCCTCTATCCTATCCTATCCTCTATCGTATCCTATCCTCTATCCTATCCTATCCTCTATCCTATCCTATCCTATCCTCTATCCTATCCTATCCTCTATCCTATCCTATCCTATCGTCTATCCTATCCTATCCTCTATCCTATCCTCCATCCTATCCTCTATCCAATCCTATCCTCTATCCTATCCTATCCTCTATCCTATCCTATGGTCTATCCTATCCTATTCTCTATCCTATCCTATCCTCTATCCTATCCTCTATCCAACCAAATCCCCTATCATATCCTCTATCCTATCCTACCCTCTATCCTATCCTATCCTCTATCCTATCCTACCCTCTATCCTATCCTATCCTCTATCCTGATCCTACCCTCTATCCTATCCTATCCTTTATCCTATCCTATCCTCTATCGTATCCTATCCTCTATCCTATCCTATCCTCTATCCTATCCTATCGTCTATCCCATCCTCTATCCTATCCTATCCTCTATCCTATCCTATCGTCTATCCTATCCTCTATCCTATCCTATCCTCTATCCTATCCTATCCTCTATCCTATCCTATCCTCTATCCTATCCTATGCTCTATCCTATCCTATTCTCTATCCTATCCTATCCTCTATCCTATCCTATCTTCTATCCTATCTTCTATCCTATCCTATCCTCTATCCTATCAAATCCCCTATCCTATCCTCTGTCCTGTCCTATCCTCTATCCTATCCTATCCTCTATCATATCCTATCCTCTATCCTATCCTATTCTCTATCCTATCCTATCCTCTATCCTATCCTCTATCCTATCCTTTATCCTATCCTCTATCCTATCCTATCCTCTATCCTATCCTATCCTCTATCCTATCCTATTCTCTATCCTATCCTATCCTCTATCCTATCCTCTATCCAATCAAATCCCCTATCATATCCTCTATCCTATCCTATCCTCTATCCTATCCTATCCTCTATCCTATCCTACCCTCTATCCTATCCTATCGTCTATCCTATCCTACCCTCTATCCTATCCTATCCTCTATCCTATCCTACCCTCTATCCTATCCTATCCTCTATCCTATCCTATCCTCTATCCTATCCTATCTTCTATCCTATCTTCTATCCTATCCTATCTTCTATCCTATCCTATCCTCTATCCTATCAAATCCCCTATCCTATCCTCTGTCCTGTCCTATCCTCTATCCTATCCTATCCTCTATCATATCCTATCCTCTATCTATCCTATTCTCTATCCTATCCTATCCTCTATCCTATCCTCTATCCTATCCTTTATCCTATCCTCTATCCTATCCTATCCTCTATCCTATCCTATCCTCTATCCTATCCTATTCTCTATCCTATCCTATCCTCTATCCTATCCTCTATCCAATCAAATCCCCTATCATATCCTCTATCCTATCCTATCCTCTATCCTATCCTATCCTCTATCCTATCCTACCCTCTATCCTATCCTATTCTCTATCCTATCCTATCCTCTATACTATCCTCTATCCTATCCTTTATCCTATCCTCTATCCTATCCTATCCTCTATCCTATCCTATCCTCTATCCTATCCTATCCTCTATCCTATCCTATCCTCTATCCTATCCTATCGTCTATCCTATCCTCTATCCTATCCTATCCTCTATCCTATCCTATCCTCTATCCTATCCTATCTTCTATCCTATCCTATCCTCTATCCTATCAAATCCCCTATCCTATCCTCTATCCTATCCTATCCTCTATCCTATCCTATCCTCTATCCTATCCTATCCTCTATCCTATCCTATCCTCTATCCTATCCTATCCTCTATCCTATCCTATCCTCTATCCTATCCTCTCCTCTATCCTATCCTATCCTCTATCCTATCCTATCCTCTATCCTATCCTATCCTCTATCCTATCCTATCATCTATCCTCAATCCTATCCTTTCCTGTATCCTATCCAATCCTCTATCCTATCCTGTCCTCTATCGTATCCTATCCTCTATTCTATCCTATCCTCTATCCTATCCTATCGTCTATCCTATTCTCTATCCTATCCTATCCCCTATCCTATCCTATCTTCTATCCTACCCTATCCTCTATCCTATCAAATCCCCTATCCTATCCTCTGTACTATCCTATCCTCTATCCTATCCTATCCTATCCTCTATCCTATCCTATCCTCTATCCTATCCTATCCTATCGTCTATCCTATCCTATCCTCTATCCTATCCTATCCTCTATCCTATCCTATCCTATCGTCTATCCTATCCTATCCTCTATCCTATCCTCTATCCTATCCTCTATCCAATCCTATCCTCTATCCTATCCTATCCTCTATCCTATCCTATGGTCTATCCTATCCTATTCTCTATCCTATCCTATCCTCTATCCTATCCTCTATCCAACCAAATCCCCTATCATATCCTCTATCCTATCCTACCCTCTATCCTATCCTATCCTCTATCCTATCCTACCCTCTATCCTATCCTATCCTCTATCCTATCCTATCCTCTATCGTATCCTATCCTCTATCCTATCCTATCCTCTATCCTATCCTATCGTCTATCCCATCCTCTATCCTATCCTATCCTCTATCCTATCCTATCGTCTATCCTATCCTCTATCCTATCCTATCCTCTATCCTATCCTATCCTCTATCCTATCCTATCCTCTATCCTATCCTATGCTCTATCCTATCCTATTCTCTATCCTATCCTATCCTCTATCCTATCCTATCTTCTATCCTATCTTCTATCCTATCCTATCCTCTATCCTATCAAATCCCCTATCCTATCCTCTGTCCTGTCCTATCCTCTATCCTATCCTATCCTCTATCATATCCTATCCTCTATCCTATCCTATTCTCTATCCTATCCTATCCTCTATCCTATCCTCTATCCTATCCTTTATCCTATCCTCTATCCTATCCTATCCTCTATCCTATCCTATCCTCTATCCTATCCTATTCTCTATCCTATCCTATCCTCTATCCTATCCTCTATCCAATCAAATCCCCTATCATATCCTCTATCCTATCCTATTCTCTATCCTATCCTATCCTCTATCCTATCCTACCCTCTATCCTATCCTATCGTCTATCCTATCCTCTATCCTATCCTATCCTCTATCCTATCCTATCCTCTATCCTATCCTATCTTCTATCCTATCCTATCCTCTATCCTATCAAATCCCCTATCCTATCCTCTATCCTATCCTATCCTCTATCCTATCCTATCCTCTATCCTATCCTATCCTCTATCCTATCCTATCCTCTATCCTATCCTATCCTCTATCCTATCCTCTCCTCTATCCTATCCTATCCTCTATCCTATCCTATCCTCTATCCTATCCTATCCTCTATCCTATCCTATCCTCTATCCTATCCTATCATCTATCCTCAATCCTATCCTTTCCTGTATCCTATCCAATCCTCTATCCTATCCTGTCCTCTATCGTATCCTATCCTCTATTCTATCCTATCCTCTATCCTATCCTATCCTATCCTCTATCCTATCCTATCCTCTATCCTATCCTATCCTATCGTCTATCCTATCCTATCCTCTATCCTATCCTCTATCCTATCCTCTATCCAATCCTATCCTCTATCCTATCCTATCCTCTATCCTATCCTATGGTCTATCCTATCATATTCTCTATCCTATCCTATCCTCTATCCTATCCTCTATCCAACCAAATCCCCTATCATATCCTCTATCCTATCCTACCCTCTATCCTATCCTATCCTCTATCCTATCCTACCCTCTATCCTATCCTATCCTCTATCCTATCCTACCCTCTATCCTATCCTATCCTCTATCCTATCCTATCCTCTATCGTATCCTATCCTCTATCCTATCCTATCCTCTATCCTATCCTATCGTCTATCCCATCCTCTATCCTATCCTATCCTCTATCCTATCCTATCGTCTATCCTATCCTCTATCCTATCCTATCCTCTATCCTATCCTATCCTCTATCCTATCCTATCCTCTATCCTATCCTATGCTCTATCCTATCCTATTCTCTATCCTATCCTATCCTCTATCCTATCCTATCTTCTATCCTATCTTCTATCCTATCCTATCCTCTATCCTATCAAATCCCCTATCCTATCCTCTGTCCTGTCCTATCCTCTATCCTATCCTATCCTCTATCATATCCTATCCTCTATCCTATCCTATTCTCTATCCTATCCTATCCTCTATCCTATCCTCTATCCTATCCTTTATCCTATCCTCTATCCTATCCTATCCTCTATCCTATCCTATTCTCTATCCTATCCTATCCTCTATCCTATCCTCTATCCAATCAAATCCCCTATCATATCCTCTATCCTATCCTATCCTCTATCCTATCCTATCCTCTATCCTATCCTACCCTCTATCCTATCCTATCCTCTATCCTATCCTATCCTCTATCCTATCCTATCCTCTATACTATCCTATCCCGTATCCTATTTTTTTTTTTTTTTTTTTTTCGAGGAGGTAATCTCGTTACGGATACCCGAACCCCCCCCCCCCGGGGGGGTGGTCCGGGTTATGTGGGACTCCTCGGCTGGTTGGTGCAACGCCGAGTATACCCACTAACTCCTCCCCGTCCGTCCCTAGACTCCTGGGGGCACCCGTGCTCTGCGCGCGCATGTCAATCCGGTGTGCCCCCGCCTTAGCATACCACCCGGGGGGGGGGGGGTGACGCGGCCCCCTCCCGTACCTACTCTATCCGAAGGCACCACGCTACGGACGACGTGGCGCCTTCCCCCCCCTGTTAGGCCGCCCGATGAGCATCCGAGCCCCCGCCCGAGATGCCCGGCGGCCTCCGGGGACGCCGTTGGTGACCGAGTGTAAGGGGATATCCGATCCCCCGCCTCGAGATCATCAAGGGCGTCCCCGCTCGCGTCAGAGGCGTCGCAACGGGGGTACGCCCCCGGGGCGTACCCTGCGCCGCCTCCCCCCCCCCCTTCGGCCGGGATCGTGATTACGCTCCCGATCCCGTTCCGCAGCCTCCTTCCGCAGCATAACCCGCTCGCAGAAGGAAGCGAACCCCCTCCATGCCTCCTCGCCGCCGGCTGCCGCAGCGACGACAGCCGGGAGCGAGAGGTCGTGGCCCACCGCGCGCCGCAGGGCACGGCGCTCTCCCCCCCAATCCTATCCCGTATCCTATCCTATCCTCTATCCTATCCTATCCTCTATCCTCTCCTATCCTCTATCCTATCCTATCTTCTATCCTATCCTATCCTCTATGCTATCCTATCGTCTATCCTATCCTCTATCCTATCCTATCTTCTATCCTATCCTATCCTCTATCCTATCAAAGCCCCTATCCTATCCTCTGTCGTGTCCTATCCTCTATCCTATCCTATCCTCTATCATATCCTATCCTCTATCCTATCCTATCCTCTATCCTATCCTATCCTCTATCCTATCCTATGCTCTATCCTATCCTATTCTCTATCCTATCCTATCCTCTATCCTATCCTATCTTCTATCCTATCCTATCCTCTATCCTATCAAATCCCGTATCCTATCCTCTGTCCTGTCCTATCCTCTATCCTATCCTATCCTCTATCATATCCTATCCTCTATCCTACCCTATTCTCTATCCTATCCTATCCTCTATCCTATCCTCTATCCTATCCTCTATCCTATCCTCTATCCTATCCTCTATCCTATCCTATCCTCTATCCTATCCTATCATCTATCCTCAATCCTATCCTTTCCTGTATCCTATCCAATCCTCTATCCTATATTATCCTCTATCCTATCCTGTCCTCTATCCTATCCTATCCTCTATCCTATCCTCTATCCTAGCATATCCTCTATCCTATCCTATCCAATCCCCTATCCTATCCTACCCTCTATAATATCGTATACTCTATCATATCCTATCCTCTGTCCTATAATATCATCTATCCGTTCCTATTCTCTATCCTTTCCTCTGTCCTATCCTATCCTCTATCCTATCCTATCCTCTATCCTATCCTATCCTCTATCCTATCCTATGATCTATCCTATCCTATTCTCTATCCTATCCTATCATCTATCCTATCCTATCTTCCATCCTATCCTATCCTCTATCCTATCAAATCCCCTATCCTATCCTCTGTCCTGTCCTATCCTCTATCCTATCCTATCTTCTATCCTATCCTATCCTCTATCCTATCAAATCCCCTATGCTATCCTCTATCCTATCCTATCCTCTATCCTATCCTATCCTCTATCCTATCCTATCCTCTATCCTTTCCTATCCTCTATCCTATCCTATCCTCTATCCTATCCTATCCTCTATCCTATCCTATCCTCTATCCTATCCTATCTTCTATCCTATCCTATCCTCTATCCTATCAAATCCCCTATGCTATCCTCTATCCTATCCTATCCTCTATCCTATCCTATCCTCTATCCTATCCTATCCTCTATCCTATCATATCCTCTATCCTATCCTATCCTCTATCCTATCCTATCCTCTATCCTATCCTACCCTCTATCCTATCCTATTCTCTATCCTATCCTATCCTCTATACTATCCTCTATCCTATCCTTTATCCTATCCTCTATCCTATCCTATCCTCTATCCTATCCTATCCTCTATCCTATCCAATCCCCTATCCTATCCTACCCTCTATAATATCGTATACTCTATCATATCCTATCCTCTATCCTATAATATCATCTATCCGTTCCTATTCTCTATCCTTTCCTCTGTCCTATCCTATCCTCTATCCTATCCTATCCTCTATCCTATCCTATCCTCTATCCTATCCTATGCTCTATCCTATCCTATTCTCTATCCTATCCTATCATCTATCCTATCCTATCTTCTATCCTATCCTATCCTCTATCCTATCAAATCCCCTATCCTATCCTCTGTCCTGTCCTATCCTCTATCCTATCCTATCCTCTATCCTATCCTATCCTCTATCCTATCCTCTATCCTATCATCTATCCTATCCTCTATCCTATCCTCTATCCTATCAGATCCTCTATCCTATCCTATCGTCTATCCTATCCTCTATCCTATCCTATCCTCTATCCTATCCTATCCTCTATCCTATCCTATCTTCTATCCTATCCTATCCTCTATCCTATCAAATCCCCTATGCTATCCTCTATCCTATCCTATCCTCTATCCTATCCTATAGTCTATCCTATCCTATCCTCTATCCTATCCTATCCTCTATCCTATCCTATCCTCTATCCTATCCTATCCTCTATCCTATCCTATCCTCTATCCTATCCTATCCTCTATCCTATCCTACCCTCTATCCTATCCTATTCTCTATCCTATCCTATCCTCTATACTATCCTCTATCCTATCCTTTATCCTATCCTCTATCCTATCCTATCCTCTATCCTATCCTATCCTCTATCCTATCCTATCGTCTATCCTATCCTCTATCCTATCCTATCCTCTATCCTATCCTATCCTCTATCCTATCCTATCTTCTATCCTATCCTATCCTCTATCCTATCAAATTCCCTATCCTATCCTCTATCCTATCCTATCCTCTATCCTATCCTATCCTCAATCCTATCCTATCCTCTATCCTATCCTATCCTCGATCCTATCCTCTCCTCTATCCTATCCTATCCTCTATCCTATCCTATCCTCTATCCTATCCTATCCTCTATCCTATCCTATCCTCTATCCTATCCTATCCTCTATCCTATCCTATCCTCTATCCTATCCTCTCCTCTATCCTATCCTATCCTCTATCCTATCCTATCCTCTATCCTATCCTATCCTCTATCCTATCCTATCCTCTATCCTATCCTATATTCTATCCTATCCTATCCTCTATCCTATCAAATCCCCTATGCTATCCTCTATCCTATCCTATCCTCTATCCTATCCTATCCTCTATCCTATCCTATCCTCTATCCTATCCTATCCTCTATCCTATCCTATCCTCTATCCTATCCTACCCTCTATCCTATCCTATTCTCTATCCTATCCTATCCTCTATACTATCCTCTATCCTATCCTCTATCCTATCCTATCCTCTATCCTATCCTATCCTCTATCCTATCCTATCCTCTATCCTATCCTATCGTCTATCCTATCCTCTATCCTATCCTATCCTCTATCCTATCCTATCCTCTATCCTATCCTACCCTCTATCCTATCCTATTCTCTATCCTATCCTATCCTCTATACTATCCTCTATCCTATCCTTTATCCTATCCTCTATCCTATCCTATCCTCTATCCTATCCTATCCTCTATCCTATCCTATCCTCTATCCTATCCTATCCTCTATCCTATCCTATCCTCTATCCTATCCTATCCTCTATCCTATCCTATCCTCTATCCTATCCTATCTTCTATCCTATCCTATCCTGTATCCTATCAAATCCCCTATCTTATCCTCTATCCTATACTATCCTCTATCCTATCCTATCCTCTATCCTATCCTATCCTCTATCCTATCCTATCCTCTATCCTATCCTATCCTCTATCCTATCCTATCGTCTATCCTATCCTCTATCCTATCCTATCCTCTATCCTATCCTATCCTCTATCCTATCCTATCCTCTATCCTATCCTATCCTCTATCCTATCCTATCCTCTATCCTATCCTATCCTCTATCCTATCCTATCCTCTATCCTATCCTATCCTCTATCCTATCCTACCCTCTATCCTATCCTATTCTCTATCCTATCCTATCCTCTATACTATCCTCTATCCTATCCTTTATCCTATCCTCTATCCTATCCTATCCTCTATCCTATCCTATCCTCTATCCTATCCTATCCTCTATCCTATCCTATCGTCTATCCTATCCTCTATCCTATCCTATCCTCTATCCTATCCTATCCTCTATCCTATCCTATCTTCTATCCTATCCTATCCTCTATCCTATCAAATCCCCTATCCTATCCTCTATCCTATCCTATCCTCTATCCTATCCTATCCTCTATCCTATCCTATCCTCTATCCTATCCTATCCTCTATCCTATCCTATCCTCTATCCTATCCTATCCTCTATCCTATCCTATCCTCTATCCTATCCTCTCCTCTATCCTATTCTATCCTCTATCCTATCCTATCCTCTATCCTATCCTATCCTCTATCCTATCCTATCCTCTATCCTATCCTATCCTCTATCCTATCCTCTCCTCTATCCTATCCTATCCTCTATCCTATCCTATCGTCTATCCTATCCTCTATCCTATCCTATCCTCTATCCTATCCTATCCTCTATCCTATCCTATCTTCTATCCTATCCTATCCTCTATCCTATCCTATCCTCTATCCTATCCTATATTCTATCCTATCCTATCCTCTATCCTATCAAATCCCCTATGCTATCCTCTATCCTATCCTATCCTCTATCCTATCCTATCCTCTATCCTATCCTATCCTCTATCCTATCCTATCCTCTATCCTATCCTATCCTCTATCCTATCCTATCCTCTATCCTATCCTATCCTCTATCCTATCCTACTCTCTATCCTATCCTATTCTCTATCCTATCCTATCCTCTATACCATCCTCTATCCTATCCTTTATCCTATCCTCTATCCTATCCTATCCTCTATCCTATCCTATCCTCTATCCTATCCTATCCTCTATCCTATCCTATCGTCTATCCTATCCTCTATCCTATCCTATCCTCTATCCTATCCTATCCTCTATCCTATCCTACCCTCTATCCTATCCTATTCTCTATCCTATCCTATCCTCTATACTATCCTCTATCCTATCCTTTATCCTATCCTCTATCCTATCCTATCCTCTATCCTATCCTATCCTCTATCCTATCCTATCCTCTATCCTATCCTATCCTCTATCCTATCCTATCGTCTATCCTATCCTCTATCCTATCCTATCCTCTATCCTATCCTATCCTCTATCCTATCCTATCTTCTATCCTATCCTATCCTGTATCCTATCAATTCCCCTATCTTATCCTCTATCCTATCCTATCCTCTATCCTATCCTATCCTCTATCCTATCCTATCCTCTATCCTATCCTATCCTCTATCCTATCCTATCCTCTATCCTATCCTATCCTCTATCCTATCCTATCCTCTATCCTATCCTATCCTCTATCCTATCCTATCCTCTATCCTATCCTACCCTCTATCCTATCCTATTCTCTATCCTATCCTATCCTCTATACTATCCTCTATCCTATCCTTTATCCTATCCTCTATCCTATCCTATCCTCTATCCTATCCTATCCTCTATCCTATCCTATCCTCTATCCTATCCTATCGTCTATCCTATCCTCTATCCTATCCTATCCTCTATCCTATCCTATCCTCTATCCTATCCTATCTCTATCCTATCCTATCCTCTATCCTATCAAATCCCCTATCCTATCCTCTATCCTATCCTATCCTCTATCCTATCCTATCCTCTATCCTATCCTATCCTCTATCCTATCCTATCCTCTATCCTATCCTATCCTCTATCCTATCCTATCCTCTATCCTATCCTCTCCTCTATCCTATTCTATCCTCTATCCTATCCTATCCTCTATCCTATCCTATCCTCTATCCTATCCTATCCTCTACCCTATCCTATCCTCTATCCTATCCTATCCTCTATCCTATCCTCTCCTCTATCCTATCCTATCCTCTATCCTATCCTATCCTCTATCCTATCCTATCCTCTATCCTATCCTATCTTCTATCCTATCCTATCCTCTATCCTATCAAATCCCCTATGCTATCCTCTATCCTATCCTATCCTCTATCCTATCCTATCCTCTATCCTATCCTATCCTCTATCCTATCCTATCCTCTATCCTATCCTATCCTCTATCCTATCCTATCCTCTATCCTATCCTATCCTCTATCCTATCCTACCTCTATCCTATCCTATTCTCTATCCTATCCTATCCTCTATACTATCCTCTATCCTATCCTTTATCCTATCCTCTATCCTATCCTATCCTCTATCCTATCCTATCCTCTATCCTATCCTATCCTCTATCCTATCCTATCGTCTATCCTATCCTCTATCCTATCCTATCCTCTATCCTATCCTATCCTCTATCCTATCCTATCCTCTATCCTATCCTATTCTCTATCCTATCCTATCCTCTATACTATCCTCTATCCTATCCTTATCCTATCCTCTATCCTATCCTATCCTCTATCCTATCCTATCCTCTATCCTATCCTATCCTATCTATCCTATCCTGTATCCTATCCTATCCTCTATCCTATCCTATCGTCTATCCTATCCTCTATCCTATCCTATCCTCTATCCTATCCTATCCTCTATCCTATCCTATCCTCTATCCTATCCTATCCTCTATCCTATCCTATCCTCTATCCTATCCTATCTCTATCCTATCCTATCCTCTATCCTATCCTATCCTCTATCCTATCCTATCCTCTATCCTATCCTATCCTATCCTATCAATCCCCTATCCTATCCTCTATCCTATCCTATCCTCTATCCTATCCTATCCTCTATCCTATCCTATCCTCTATCCTATCCTACCCTCTATCCTATCCTATTCTCTATCCTATCCTATCCTCTATACTATCCTCTATCCTATCCTTTATCCTATCCTCTATCCTATCCTATCCTCTATCCTATCCTATCCTCTATCCTATCCTATCCTCTATCCTAACCTATCGTCTATCCTATCCTCTATCCTATCCTATCCTCTATCCTATCCTATCCTCTATCCTATCCTATCTTCTATCCTATCCTATCCTCTATCCTATCAAATCCTCTATCCTATCCTCTATCCTATCCTATCCTCTATCCTATCCTCTCCTCTATCCTATCCTATCCTCTATCCTATCCTATCCTCTATCCTATCCTATCCTCTATCCTATCCTATCCTCTATCCTATCCCATCCTCTATCCTATCCTATCCTCTATCCTATCCTATCCTCTATCCTATCCTCTCCTCTATCCTATCCTATCCTCTATCCTATCCTATCCTCTATCCTATCCTACCTCTATCCTATCAAATCCCCTATGCTATCCTCTATCCTATCCTATCCTCTATCCTATCCTATCCTCTATCCTATCCTATCCTCTATCCTATCCTATCCTCTATCCTATCCTATCCTCTATCCTATCCTATCCTCTATCCTATCCTATCCTCTATCCTATCCTACCCTCTATCCTATCCTATTCTCTATCCTATCCTATCCTCTATCCTATCCTATCCTCTATCCTATCCTATCTTCTATCCTATCCTATCCTCTATCCTATCAAATCCCCTATCCTATCCTCTATCCTATCCTATCCTCTATCCTATCCTATCCTCTATCCTATCCTATCCTCTATCCTATCCTACCCTCTATCCTATCCTATTCTCTATCCTATCCTATCCTCTATACTATCCTCTATCCTATCCTTTATCCTATCCTCTATCCTATCCTATCCTCTATCCTATCCTATCCTCTATCCTATCCTATCCTCTATCCTAACCTATCGTCTATCCTATCCTCTATCCTATCCTATCCTCTATCCTATCCTATCCTCTATCCTATCCTATCTTCTATCCTATCCTATCCTCTATCCTATCAAATCCCCTATCCTATCCTCTATCCTATCCTATCCTCTATCCTATCCTCTCCTCTATGCTATCCTCTCCTCTATCCTATCCTATCCTCTATCCTATCCTATCCTCTATCCTATCCTATCCTCTATCCTATCCCATCCTCTATCCTATCCTATCCTCTATCCTATCCTATCCTCTATCCTATCCTCTCCTCTATCCTATCCTATCCTCTATCCTATCCTATCCTCTATCCTATCCTATCCTCTATCCTATCAAATCCCCTAGCTATCTCTATCCTATCCTATCCTCTATCCTATCCTATCCTCTATCCTATCCTATCCTCTATCCTATCCTATCCTCTATCCTATCCTATCCTCTATCCTATCCTATCCTCTATCCTATCCTACCCTCTATCCTATCCTATTCTCTATCCTATCCTATCCTCTATACTATCCTCTATCCTATCCTTATCCTATCCTCTATACTATCCTCTATCCTATCCTTTATCCTATCCTCTATCCTATCCTATCCTCTATCCTATCCTATCCTCTATCCTATCCTATCCTCTATCCTATCCTATCCTCTATCCTATCCTATCGTCTATCCTATCCTCTATCCTATCCTATCCTCTATCCTATCCTATCCTCTATCCTATCCTACCCTCTATCCTATCCTATTCTCTATCCTATCCTATCCTCTATACTATCCTCTATCCTATCCTTTATCCTATCCTCTATCCTATCCTATCCTCTATCCTATCCTATCCTCTATCCTATCCTATCCTCTATCCTATCCTATCCTGTATCCTATCCTATCCTCTATCCTATCCTATCGTCTATCCTATCCTCTATCCTATCCTATCCTCTATCCTATCCTATCCTCTATCCTATCCTATCCTCTATCCTATCCTATCCTCTATCCTATCCTACCCTCTATCCTATCCTATTCTCTATCCTATCCTATCCTCTATCCTATCCTATCCTCTATCCTATCCTATCTTCTATCCTATCCTATCCTCTATCCTATCAAATCCCCTATCCTATCCTCTATCCTATCCTATCCTCTATCCTATCCTATCCTCTATCCTATCCTATCCTCTATCCTATCCTACCCTCTATCCTATCCTATTCTCTATCCTATCCTATCCTCTATACTATCCTCTATCCTATCCTTTATCCTATCCTCTATCCTATCCTATCCTCTATCCTATCCTATCCTCTATCCTATCCTATCCTCTATCCTAACCTATCGTCTATCCTATCCTCTATCCTATCCTATCCTCTATCCTATCCTATCCTCTATCCTATCCTATCTTCTATCCTATCCTATCCTCTATCCTATCAAATCCCCTATCCTATCCTCTATCCTATCCTATCCTCTATCCTATCCTCTCCTCTATGCTATCCTCTCCTCTATCCTATCCTATCCTCTATCCTATCCTATCCTCTATCCTATCCTATCCTCTATCCTATCCCATCCTCTATCCTATCCTATCCTCTATCCTATCCTATCCTCTATCCTATCCTCTCCTCTATCCTATCCTATCCTCTATCCTATCCTATCCTCTATCCTATCCTATCCTCTATCCTATCAAATCCCCTATGCTATCCTCTATCCTATCCTATCCTCTATCCTATCCTATCCTCTATCCTATCCTATCCTCTATCCTATCCTATCCTCTATCCTATCCTATCCTCTATCCTATCCTATCCTCTATCCTATCCTATCCTCTATCCTATCCTATCCCTCTATCCTATCCTATTCTCTATCCTATCCTATCCTCTATCCTATCCTATCCTCTATCCTATCCTATCTTCTATCCTATCCTATCCTCTATCCTATCAAATCCCTATCCTATCCTCTATCCTATCCTATCCTCTATCCTATCCTATCCTCTATCCTATCCTATCCTCTATCCTATCCTACCCTCTATCCTATCCTATTCTCTATCCTATCCTATCCTCTATACTATCCTCTATCCTATCCTTTATCTATCCTCTATCCTATCCTATCCTCTATCCTATCCTATCCTCTATCCTATCCTATCCTCTATCCTAACCTATCGTCTATCCTATCCTCTATCCTATCCTATCCTCTATCCTATCCTATCCTCTATCCTATCCTATCTTCTATCCTATCCTATCCTCTATCCTATCAAATCCCCTATCCTATCCTCTATCCTATCCTATCCTCTATCCTATCCTCTCCTCTATGCTATCCTCTCCTCTATCCTATCCTATCCTCTATCCTATCCTATCCTCTATCCTATCCTATCCTCTATCCTATCCCATCCTCTATCCTATCCTATCCTCTATCCTATCCTATCCTCTATCCTATCCTCTCCTCTATCCTATCCTATCCTCTATCCTATCCTATCCTCTATCCTATCCTATCCTCTATCCTATCAATCCCCTATGCTATCCTCTATCCTATCCTATCCTCTATCCTATCCTATCCTCTATCCTATCCTATCCTCTATCCTATCCTATCCTCTATCCTATCCTATCCTCTATCCTATCCTATCCTCTATCCTATCCTACCTCTATCCTATCCTATCTCTATCCTATCCTATCCTCTATACTATCCTCTATCCTATCCTTTATCCTATCCTCTATACTATCCTCTATCCTATCCTTATCCTATCCTCTATCCTATCCTATCCTCTATCCTATCCTATCCTCTATCCTATCCTATCGTCTATCCTATCCTCTATCCTATCCTATCCTCTATCCTATCCTATCCTCTATCCTATCCTATCTTCTATCCTATCCTATCCTCTATCCTATCAAATCCCCTATCCTATCCTCCATCCTATCCTATCCTCTATCCTATCCTATCCTCTATCCTATCCTATCCTCTATCCTATCCTATCCTCTATCCTATCCTATCCTCTATCCTATCCTATCCTCTATCCTATCCTATCCTCTATCCTATCCTATCCTCTATCCTATCCTATCCTCTATCCTATCCTATCCTCTATCCCTATCCTATCCTCTATCCTATCCTATCCTCTATCCTATCCTATCCTCTATCCTATCCTATCCTCTATCCTATCCTATCCTCTATCCTATCCTATCCTCTATCCTATCAAATCCCCTATGCTATCCTCTATCCTATCCTATCCTCTATCCTATCCTATCTCTATCCTATCCTATCCTCTATCCTATCAAATCCCCTATCCTATCCTCTATCCTATCCTATCCTCTATCCTATCCTATCCTCTATCCTATCCTATCCGTCTATCCTATCCTATCCTCTATCCTATCCTATCCTCTATCCTATCCTCTCCTCTATCCTATCCTCTCCTCTAACCTATCCTATCCTCTATCCTATCCTATCCTCTATCCTATCCTATCCTCTATCCTATCCTATCCTCTATCCTATCCTATCCTCTATCCTATCCTATCCTCTATCCTATCCTACCCCTATCCTATCCTATTCTCTATCCTATCCTATCCTCTATCCTATCCTATCCTCTATCCTATCCTATCTTCTATCCTATCCTATCCTCTATCCTATCAAATCCCTATCCTATCCTCTATCCTATCCTATCCTCTATCCTATCCTATCCTCTATCCTATCCTATCCTCTATCCTATCCTATCCTCTATCCTATCCTATCCTCTATCCTATCCTCTCCTCTATCCTATCCTCTCCTCTATCCTATCCTATCCTCTATCCTATCCTATCCTCTATCCTATCCTATCCTCTATCCTATCCTATCCTCTATCCTATCCTATCCTCTATCCTATCCTCTCCTCTATCCTATCCTATCCTCTATCCTATCCTATCCTCTATCCTATCCTATCCTCTATCCTATCCTATCCTCTATCCTATCCTATCCTCTATCCTATCCTATCCTCTATCCTATCCTATCCTCTATCCTATCCTACCCTCTATCCTATCCTATTCTCTATCCTATCCTATCCTCTATCCTATCAAATCCCCTATGCTATCCTCTATCCTATCCTATCCTCTATCCTATCCTATCCTCTATCCTATCCTATCCTCTATCCTATCCTATCCTCTATCCTATCCTATCCTCTATCCTATCCTATCCTCTATCCTATCCTATCCTCTATCCTATCCTATCCTCTATCCTATCCTATCCTCTATCCTATCCTATCCTCTATCCTATCCTATCCTCTATCCTATCCTATCCTCTATCCTATCCTATCCTCTATCCTATCCTATCCTCTATCCTATCCTATCCTCTATCCTATCCTATCCTCTATCCTATCCTACCCTCTATCCTATCCTATTCTCTATCCTATCCTATCCTCTATACTATCCTCTATCCTATCCTTATCCTATCCTCTATCCTATCCTATTCTCTATCCTATCCTATCCTCTATACTATCCTCTATCCTATCCTTTATCCTATCCTCTATCCTATCCTATCCTCTATCCTATCCTATCCTCTATCCTATCCTATCCTCTATCCTATCCTATCCTCTATCCTATCCTATCCTCTATCCTATCCTATCCTCTATCCTATCCTATCGTCTATCCTATCCTCTATCCTATCCTATCCTCTATCCTATCCTATCGTCTATCCTATCCTCTATCCTATCCTATCCTCTATCCTATCCTATCCTCTATCCTATCCTATCTTCTATCCTATCCTATCCTCTATCCTATCAAATCCCCTATCCTATCCTCTATCCTATCCTATCCTCTATCCTATCCTATCCTCTATCCTATCCTATCCTCTATCCTATCCTATCCTCTATCCTATCCTCTCCTCTATCCTATCCTCTCCTCTATCCTATCCTATCCTCTATCCTATCCTATCCTCTATCCTATCCTATCCTCTATCCTATCCTATCCTCTATCCTATCCTCTCCTCTATCCTATCCTATCCTCTATCCTATCCTATCCTCTATCCTATCCTATCCTCTATCCTATCCTATCTTCTATCCTATCCTATCCTCTATCCTATCAAATCCCCTATGCTATCCTCTATCCTATCCTATCCTCTATCCTATCCTATCCTCTATCCTATCCTATCCTCTATCCTATCCTATCCTCTATCCTATCCTCTATCCTATCCTATCCTCTATCCTATCCTATCCTCTATCCTATCCTACCCTCTATCCTATCCTATTCTCTATCCTATCCTATCCTCTATACTATCCTCTATCCTATCCTTTATCCTATCCTCTACCCTATCCTATCCTCTATCCTATCCTATCCTCTATCCTATCCTATCGTCTATCCTATCCTCTATCCTATCCTATCCTCTATCCTATCCTATCCTCTATCCTATCCTATCTTCTATCCTATCCTATCCTCTATCCTATCAAATCCCCTATCCTATCCTCTATACTATCCTATCCTCTATCCTATCCTATCCTCTATCCTATCCTATCCTCTATCCTATCCTATCCTCTATCCTATCCTATCCTCTATCCTATCCTATCCTCTATCCTATCCTATCCTCTATCCTATCCTATCCTCTATCCTATCCTATCCTCTATCCTATCCTACCCTCCATCCTATCCTATCGTCTATCCTATCCTCTATCCTATCCTATCCTCTATCCTATCCTATCCTCTATCCTATCCTATCTTCTATCCTATCCTATCCTCTATCCTATCAAATCCCCTATGCTATCCTCTATCCTATCCTATCCTCTATCCTATCCTATCCTCTATCCTATCCTATCCTCTATCCTATCCTATCCTCTATCCTATCCTATCCTCTATCCTATCCTATCCTCTATCCTATCCTACCTCTATCCTATCCTATCTCTACCCTATCCTATCCTCTATACTATCCTCTATCCTATCCTTTATCCTATCCTCTATGCTATCCTATCCTCTATCCTATCCTATCCTCTATCCTATCCTATCGTCTAATCCTATCCTCTATCCTATCCTATCCTCTATCCTATCCTATCCTCTATCCTATCCTATCTTCTATCCTATCCTATCCTCTATCCTATCAAATCCCCTATCCTATCCTCTATACTATCCTATCCTCTATCCTATCCTATTCCTCTATCCTATCCTATCCTCTATCCTATCCTATCCTCTATCCTATCCTATCCTCTATCCTATCCTATCCTCTATCCTATCCTATCCTCTATCCTATCCTATCCTCTATCCTATCCTACCCTCTATCCTATCCTATTCTCTATCCTATCCTATCCTCTATACTATCCTCTATCCTATCCTATCCTCTATCCTATCCTATCCTCTATCCTATCCTATCCTCTATCCTATCCTATCCTCTATCCTATGCTATCCTCTATCCTATCCTATCCTCTATCCTATCCTATCCTCTATCCTATCCTATCCTCTATCCTATCCTATCCTCTATCCTATCCTATCCTATCCTATCCTATCCTCTATCCTATCCTATCCTCTATCCTATCCTATCGTCTATCCTATCCTCTATCCTATCCTATCCTCTATCCTATCCTATCCTCTATCCTATCCTCTATCCTATCCTATCTTCTATCCTATCCTATCCTCTATCCTATCAAATCCCCTATCCTATCCTCTATCCTATCCTATCCTCTATCCTATCCTATCCTCTATCCTATCCTATCGTCTATCCTATCCTATCCTCTATCCTATCCTATCCTCTATCCTATCCTCTCCTCTATCCTATCCTCTCCTCTAACCTATCCTATCCTCTATCCTATCCTATCCTCTATCCTATCCTATCCTCTATCCTATCCTATCCTCTATCCTATCCTATCCTCTATCCTATCCTATCCTCTATCCTATCCTACCCCCTATCCTATCCTATTCTCTATCCTATCCTATCCTCTATCCTATCCTATCCTCTATCCTATCCTATCTTCTATCCTATCCTATCCTCTATCCTATCAAATCCCCTATCCTATCCTCTATCCTATCCTATCCTCTATCCTATCCTATCCTCTATCCTATCCTATCCTCTATCCTATCCTATCCTCTATCCTATCCTATCCTCTATCCTATCCTCTCCTCTATCCTATCCTCTCCTCTATCCTATCCTATCCTCTATCCTATCCTATCCTCTATCCTATCCTATCTCTATCCTATTCTATCCTCTATCCTATCCTATCCTCTATCCTATCCTCTCCTCTATCCTATCCTATCCTCTATCCTATCCTATCCTCTATCCTATCCTATCCTCTATCCTATCCTATCCTCTATCCTATCCTATCCTCTATCCTATCCTATCCTCTATCCTATCCTATCCTCTATCCTATCCTACCCTCTATCCTATCCTATTCTCTATCCTATCCTATCCTCTATCCTATCAAATCCCCTATGCTATCCTCTATCCTATCCTATCCTCTATCCTATCCTATCCTCTATCCTATCCTATCCTCTATCCTATCCTATCCTCTATCCTATCCTATCCTCTATCCTATCCTATCCTCTATCCTATCCTATCCTCTATCCTATCCTATCCTCTATCCTATCCTATCCTCTATCCTATCCTATCCTCTATCCTATCCTATCCTCTATCCTATCCTATCCTCTATCCTATCCTATCCTCTATCCTATCCTATCCTCTATCCTATCCTATCCTCTATCCTATCCTATCCTCTATCCTATCCTACCCTCTATCCTATCCTATTCTCTATCCTATCCTATCCTCTATACTATCCTCTATCCTATCCTTTATCCTATCCTCTATCCTATCCTATTCTCTATCCTATCCTATCCTCTATACTATCCTCTATCCTATCCTTTATCCTATCCTCTATCCTATCCTATCCTCTATCCTATCCTATCCTCTATCCTATCCAATCCTCTATCCTATCCTATCCTCTATCCTATCCTATCCTCTATCCTATCCTATCCTCTATCCTATCCTATCGTCTATCCTATCCTCTATCCTATCCTATCCTCTATCCTATCCTATCGTCTATCCTATCCTCTATCCTATCCTATCCTCTATCCTATCCTATCCTCTATCCTATCCTATCTTCTATCCTATCCTATCCTCTATCCTATCAAATCCCCTATCCTATCCTCTATCCTATCCTATCCTCTATCCTATCCTATCCTCTATCCTATCCTATCCTCTATCCTATCCTATCCTCTATCCTATCCTCTCCTCTATCCTATCCTCTCCTCTATCCTATCCTATCCTCTATCCTATCCTATCCTCTATCCTATCCTATCCTCTATCCTATCCTATCCTCTATCCTATCCTCTCCTCTATCCTATCCTATCCTCTATCCTATCCTATCCTCTATCCTATCCTATCCTCTATCTCTATCCTATCCTATCTTCTATCCTATCCTATCCTCTATCCTATCAAATCCCCTATGCTATCCTCTATCCTATCCTATCCTCTATCCTATCCTATCCTCTATCCTATCCTATCCTCTATCCTATCCTATCCTCTATCCTATCCTCTATCCTATCCTATCCTCTATCCTATCCTATCCTCTATCCTATCCTACCTCTATCCTATCCTATTCTCTATCCTATCCTATCCTCTATACTATCCTCTATCCTATCCTTTATCCTATCCTCTACCCTATCCTATCCTCTATCCTATCCTATCCTCTATCCTATCCTATCGTCTATCCTATCCTCTATCCTATCCTATCCTCTATCCTATCCTATCCTCTATCCTATCCTATCTTCTATCCTATCCTATCCTCTATCCTATCAAATCCCCTATCCTATCCTCTATACTATCCTATCCTCTATCCTATCCTATCCTCTATCCTATCCTATCCTCTATCCTATCCTATCCTCTATCCTATCCTATCCTCTATCCTATCCTATCCTCTATCCTATCCTATCCTCTATCCTATCCTATCCTCTATCCTATCCTACCCTCTATCCTATCCTATTCTTCCTATCCTATCCTATCCTATCTCTATACTATCCTCTATCCTATCCTATCCTCTATCCTATCCTATCCTCTATCCTATCCTATCCTCTATCCTATCCTATCCTCTATCCTATCCTATCCTCTATCCTATCCTATCCTCTATCCTATCCTATCCTCTATCCTATCCTATCCTCTATCCTATCCTACCTCTCATCCTATCCTATCGTCTATCCTATCCTCTATCCTATCCTATCCTCTATCCTATCCTATCCTCTATCCTATCCTATCTTCTATCCTATCCTATCCTCTATCCTATCAAATCCCCTATGCTATCCTCTATCCTATCCTATCCTCTATCCTATCCTATCCTCTATCCTATCCTATCCTCTATCCTATCCTATCCTCTATCCTATCCTATCCTCTATCCTATCCTATCCTCTATCCTATCCTACCCTCTATCCTATCCTATTCTCTATCCTATCCTATCCTCTATACTATCCTCTATCCTATCCTTTATCCTATCCTCTATGCTATCCTATCCTCTATCCTATCCTATCCTCTATCCTATCCTATCGTCTAATCCTATCCTCTATCCTATCCTATCCTCTATCCTATCCTATCCTCTATCCTATCCTATCTTCTATCCTATCCTATCCTCTATCCTATCAATCCCCTATCCTATCCTCTATACTATCCTATCCTCTATCCTATCCTATCCTCTATCCTATCCTATCCTCTATCCTATCCTATCCTCTATCCTATCCTATCCTCTATCCTATCCTATCCTCTATCCTATCCTATCCTCTATCCTATCCTATCCTCTATCCTATCCTACCCTCTATCCTATCCTATTCTCTATCCTATCCTATCCTCTATACTATCCTCTATCCTATCCTATCCTCTATCCTATCTCTATCCTCTATCCTATCCTATCCTCTATCCTATCCTATCCTCTATCCTATCCTATCCTCTATCCTATCCTATCCTCTATCCTATCCTATCCTCTATCCTATCCTATCCTCTATCCTATCCTATCCTCTATCCTATCCTATCTCTATCCTATCCTATCCTCTATCCTATCCTATCCTCTATCCTATCCTATCCTCTATCCTATCCTATCCTCTATCCTATCCTATCCTCTATCCTATCCTATCCTCTATCCTATCCTAATCCCCTATGCTATCCTCTATCCTATCCTTT
>NW_027489615.1:0-32136 GCF_050948215.1 Halictus rubicundus | reverse complement strand
GTTCGAAATACTCGCGTCGTTAATCACCCGTGCCCGACCGTCCGCGACCCCGCCGTAACCCTCGCGTTATCCTGCGAGAACCCTGGCACGGCGAGCCAAATCCGGCCGCGAGGAAATCCGTTGTGACGAGATCCGCCGGGAAACGGACTCGTTACAAGTTGGTTTTATCAGCTTTTTTATCTAAGCCTGTATTGAAACTTTAAAAAATGTGTTCTATTGACTCGTATAAATTATATTCATGCTGAAAATTTCATGGATATTGGTTACTTCGTTTACGAGTTATAAACGATTAAAAGTGCGATTTTTAGTCGAAAATCGTGAAAAATGGCAATTAATCGCTCTTAATGGCACTTTTAATCGTTTATATTAATTTTAATATAATGTTTAATTAAGAAACTTTTAATGCTTAATTAAGTATAAAATAATATTGTTTTTGTGTCAGTTATGCACCGAATTTACATACCTACTTCAACATTTGCAAATTGAAAAAAGATTTCAAGATGAAAATCGGTAAACTTTTTACAAACGTTAAAATATTAACTAAACAGAAACTATGACGAGTGTTGAACGTAGACCTCGGATCCTTTTAAAATTTAAATTTTAAATCTTATCACCTACAGGGTGTCCTAGTTTTTTCCGGCCAAACTTTGCCAGCGTGTTCTACACGCAAAAGTAAGAAAAAAATGTTATATGAACATATGTGTGGGGATGCAAAAACTGCCGAACGCGAGCGGCTAGAGAGAGAGAGAGAGAGAGAGAGGGAGAGAGAGAGAGAGAGAGAGAGAGAACGCGTGGGTGAGCGTATGTCGGTAGAGAGTATGTCGGTGTCGGTGGTATTGTACCACTTCAATAAATGTTATTCAGCAAACTTCACTGCAGCACCTAACCGCTGTAGTATCTTTTTAAACGAATTCAATAGATATACAATCAGTAAAGTTGTTCCTACCTGTCCGGTGGTCTATTTCTCCATCTTCTTCCTCCGGGACTTCGGCGATTGTCCCCAAACACACTGTGAACCGCTCCAAAAGGCGGTGCACTCTTTCCATCGGGACGGCTTTTGTTTCCCGCGATATCTACAAGAAGGAGATCGTGTGGGTTTCAGCCGATATACGAGACGATCATCGGTTTTAATACGCGATTCACATATTCTACAAAGTTTCAGCTTTAATTTAAAAAAAATTCCCATTTTTAAAATAATATGTACCCAAAGAAATTAATTTGTTAAATATTTACAATCTCAACGTTCGTAAATTGAAAATATTAGATTCCGTCAGTTTGACAGGTCCCGAAAAGTCTAGTGTTAATATTGTTATTTTATCATATTACGTTCTCAAATTGCTTCCCCCGCGGTGGGGCAAGTTGGTACGTTTTGGGTCCATGGAGTAAACTAACTATAACTTGAACGTATTTTCTCGAGGCATACTTTTTTGTTACGTGATTACAGAAATAATGGGATCCAAGACGAGCAAGAAGTCCGTTGATATCACTGTGCCGGAAAATCAACAAGGGCCTGAGAGAATGGCCAACAATTCAAGAAATGGACGATCGAGGCAAAGGGACGATCCAAATTGCTCGGATCATGAACCAAGGGAACCGAGAAAGGTAAGACACGATCAACTCATACACACCGGTACTGTGCCGGCTACTGTGCCGGCGCGGCGTATCTGGTGCATGACAGCTGCCGGGGTTGCTCAATCGAGGAAATATCAAGTTTCGTCTAGCTCGCAGCATTTCACGATAATACGCTGACACGATTACGCGACTCGTCGAGAGCGACAGTTCGAACTTTCGATGCTCGAGACAAGCCTGCGCGCGACCGACCACGTGAGCCGCGAGAACTTGGCCAACGACACGCCGGATCATCCGGGTAAACAGAGTCGTTCAACCTCCGACAATACCGAACTCTCGATTTATGTCAACAACACGGGGGTCTTGCCCGCGACATATATGGAAACCCGTTTCTCCTGGACAAAATTGAATTTTTCAAGTCCGGTAGACGGTCACATAATATTCAGGCACTCTTAAAGAGACGATAACATTTTTAACACGCGAGGTTCATTGATTTCCTTCGTAGAAACGATCAGCGTTATTAAGGACAATTGTTAGTTAGCGAATTTCTCGCCTTATATTGTGATCCAGTTAACTTCGACGGTACTAAGCTGCGGATTTTATGTCAATTGTAATAAACTGGAGCCAAGTACAGTGAATTCTCGATATATGTCAACAACAGGGGTCTTGCCAGTGACGTGTATCGTCCAGGAGACATACCTGAGTTATGTTTCTACTCTTCGGCGTCCGAGGCCCCTCGAGCTTCGTGGCCCTTCACGGGGTATACCCCGCGGTAGTGGGGATATATACGCGACTGTTATCATGCAACTCTTGGCGACATATATCGAGAATTTACTGTTTATGGAAGACAACGATGTCTTGATTCAAGTGAAAAATTTGGGAAACCGGAAACCGTTTCTCGAGAGCGTATCCGTGAGACAATACTGATTCGAAAATGTAAATTGTTGTACGGGCCAAAGGCTGGTTCAAACGGCTGCGTTATCGTGCACTATCTTTAAGTTTCATTTTTCTCGACCATCCTAAACGCGTCAAACACGTAGCATATCTCCTAGGTCAGGCTCAGAATAGTACGCGCACGTGCACGGCCAGCCGATTGTGTAACGCTAAGCTAGACGCGCGGGCCTCATGCTCTTTCTGCGCTCCTTGCACCGCAGCGGTGGTCGGAGATGGCAAAAATCTATATTTTGATATCTTATTGTGACAATATTACAGCCTCTGTCCCGTAATAATAGTAGCGAGTGAATATTGAAACGATAACGTTTGGCGAACACAGCTATGAGTTATGCTGTAGCGCAACATTGGCGAACACAGCTATGAGTTATGTTGTAGCGCAACATTGGCGAACACAGCTATGAGTTATGTTGTAGCGCAACATTGGCGAACACAGCTATGAGTTATGTTGTAGCGCAACATTGGCGAACACAGCTATGAGTTATGTTGTAGCGCAAAATTGCGAAGCCTTCGATCAAAGTCAATGGAAGTATTCAAACGCCCTTTAAAACAGTATAAAGAGTAAAAGTCCTGTCTTTTTTCGAGCAATTAGAAGAATTGGTTTATGATGTGCAAAAAAGATTTTGAAAAAATTGCAACTGGTGAGAATTACACGAGAAAATAAATATGGCACTTTCTACAACTTTTTTTATTTGAGCCTGTAATGAAAATTTTAAATGTGCGTGTTGTAGATCTATGTTGGTTATACACGTACCTCAACTTTCATCGAAATCGGTTGACGCAGATAAGAATGGCACACATCGGAATGAAAAACTACGATTTTCAGCGCTTTTAATTATTTACAACTCGTGTGTATATTAACCGATTTCGACGAAATTTTCAGCATGTGTCAAAAAGTTGTAAAAAGTGCCATTTTTATTTTCTCATGTAATTCTCACCAATTGCAATTTTTTCAAAATCTTTCTCGCACATTCTTTAGAAAACCAATTCTTCTAATTGCTAAAAAAAAATCAGGTCGTTTGAGCTAATTTAAAAAAAGTTGTTCTGTTTTAAAGGATAATACTTTTGTGAGCCTGTGTACACAGTGACTCCCACTAATATTCGGACGTTTTTGAAAATCGTATAACCTTGTTAATATTTGACCATACGTCTTGGATTTCTTTAAAGAAGTTAGCACAATTGGTTTGCTACATAAAGTGAAAAAAATTTGTTACAAAAATTGCAATTAGCCGAAATTGCAGAGAAAATACTAATAGTTGTATTTTCCAACTTTTTTCCGTGGACGTACATTGAAAATTTAGAAAGTACGATTTGTAGTCTGTATGAATTATACGTATTCTGAATATTCCATCAAAATCGGTCAACGTTGCAATGAGCTACGGATGTTTCAAAATGATCACATAAGGGCGAAATCCCCTGACCCTTAAGCTTTCATCGTTAAACGTTTGTAGCTCATTGCAACGTTGACCGATTTAGATGAAACATTCAGAGCATGTATAATTGAAACGTACACTTTAAAATTTTTATGTAGCGATTCAATTGTTCTAACTTCTCAAAAAAATTCAAGTAGTAGCGCCCAATATTGACAAAGTTATGCGATTTTTAAAAGCGTCCGAATATTAGTGGGAGTCACTGTATATCATTTCGTCACGCTTCAACATTTTCGGTTTTATGGAGTTAAGGACCCGGGTTAGTCACGTGACTTAGGATAAAGAGAGCGAACGTGGTCCTAAATCAAGTATGGGGAATCGGCGAAAGGATATTTAAAAATGATTTTAAAATGAGAATGTTTCTCTTTGATACGTTGGTACTGGGGGTACTCCTATACGGGGTAGAGCTATGGGGCTTTAAGGAGAGAACAGAAGTAGAAAGGATTCAGCTGAAATATATAAAGTGGACACTTGGTTTGGACGTGCGTACCCCAGGATACTTGGTACTGGAAGAAACAAAAAGGGCGAGGCTTAGAGTAAAGGCAGGAATTAGGGCATGGAAATACACGGAAGGAGTAAGAAACAGAGCAGGGAGGAAGATAGTCAAGGAATGTCTGAAGGAAAAGGAATCGGGGAAAGTTCAGGGCGAAAGCGGGAAAGAAAGGGAGGAATACTTAAAGAGAAACGGATGGAGCCAAGCAGGGGTGGAAGAGATGATAAGGCTAGAGATGGAGGTAGCGGAGAGGCTAAAGGAGAGAGACATTGAGGTACAACGGCAAGAACAATATACAAGGATAGAGCAGTCAAAATATAACAAAAGGTACAAGTTTATAAGAGTGGCAGAGTTACCAGAATACCTAAGTAAGGAGGGAAGAGGGGAAAGTCAAAAGTTAGTAGCCCAAGTAAGATGCGGAAATGCAGAAAACTGGAACAAATACTGGCTGGGAGACGAAGCAAGAGGATGCGACCTGTGTGGGGACAGGTATGGCAATCTGGAGCATCTAACAAGAGAATGCAGGGAAATGGAGGGAAGGATCAGGATGGAGGACATAGTGAGTGGGAGGATAGATACAAATGTTGAAGCGTGGCTTCAAAAGCTCAGAAAGAAGAGAGATAAGCGAGCAGAAATATAAAGGTAATATAAGGAAGCGTAAACCAAAGATAACAGAGTAGGAAATGGTGCAAAAATCGGAATAAGAATAGGAACAGGCAGAATATAGGTAGAGTAGTCAGGGTAGGGATGGGTGAGTCGAAGAGAGAAGGAAAGAGAGAGAGAGAGAGAGAGAGAGAGAGAGATCGAATCTCTCGAATCTTCCTCTTTCGAACGAGCCCTTTCCCAGCCAAAAATATTCTTCTATAAGGACGAATACTCGAGGCACGTGAAACCATGTTTTGACGGTAACGTAGTCACTCTACCTTATCGCGAATCTACGAAGACCGGGCCCTTAATCGATTTGACAAATGAGCTGCTCAAATGTGCATGTACCGAGGTACTACCGGTGTGTATGAGTTGATCGTGTCTTACCTTTATCGGTTCTCTTGGTTTATGATCCGAGCAATTTGGTTCGTCCCTTTGCCTAGATCGTCCATTTCTTGCATTGTTGGGCATTCTCTGAGGCTCTTGTTGATTTTCTGGCACCGTGATATCGACGGACTTCTTGCTCGTTTTGGATCCCATTATTTCTGTAATCACGTAACAAAAAAGTATGCCTCGAGAAAATACGTTCAAGTTATAGTTAGTTTACTCCATGGACCCAAAACGTACCAACTTGCCCCACCGCGGGGGAAGCAATTTGAGAACGTAATATGATAAAATAACAATATTAACACTAGACTTTTCGGGACCTGTCAAACTGACGGAATCTAATATTTTCAATTTACGAACGTTGAGATTGTAAATATTTAACAAATTAATTTCTTTGGGTACATATTATTTTAAAAATGGCTACAAATTTTGATAGATACGTTCATGTTATTTTTATAAAGTAATGTGAAATAGACATTTTTAGTGCATATTTGTTATAAAAATGACGAGATTGAATTTATTTGGCTTTAGGTATCTTTATGTATTGCAATACATGCTCTACTAAATATACTTGTTTAATCGTTTCCCACGAAATGTATATTTATAATTTCAGTAATTTGTAAGATAAAAACTCTGGAACCGGTCATTTCGACCGGCGGTGGTAGGTTTAGTGTTAAGGTATATTAATAAAAAAAGAAATTTCGTGAAATTTTGTGCCTGATTTCAGTTGCATGTGCGACCGACGCGTTCTCCAAGTTAGAACTGGAGCACGCCCGGGCACCGCTCTTTCCTTGACCCGAAATGGCAGCGCATGGGGATCGATTTCAACGATTCTACACCATCCACGGTGGCACCGTAAAAAAACTGTTTACGATCGCTGATAAGCGGCCGCGAGACTTTTACGGAGCCTCTTATCGGATCTTCCAGTCGCCGTTGATACCGTCGCGCTTTGAAAACTTATTCGTCGTGAACACATACGTCGAGTACCTCGTGTCAATGATACGCAGACGTGGAAGAATTCTCCAGAATGTGCATCGCGATACGTAACGTAAACCGAGAATCATTAAAACTAGGTTTACCGAACACTAAAACTGGCCAGATTGGATTATTTTATAAAAATATCAAGAATATATTCAGCCAGATTTTTTGCAAGTAATATATGTTCCAAGGAATAAATGTGTTAAATAAATTTCTTATAAATGCATTTTTACAGTCACAATACAGCGATTTCTCGATATATGTCGTCAAGGTCTGCATGATAAACGTCGCGGATTTATCCCCACTACCGCGAGGTGTACCCAGTGACGGTCCCCGAAGAAGTAAACATAACACGGCTCGGGTATGTCTCCTGCACGATACACGACGCTGACAAGACCCGCGTTGTTGACAAATATCGAGAATTCACTGTAATTGTAAACTAAGGAATGTAGAAACTGTCATTTAAATCTAGTGTTAATCCCTTGCCCTACAATATCAAGTCATGCTCGTGACGAAGATTCTGAACAGAGTCTAATGAATACAGTGTTTTCTCGATATTTGTCACCAAGACGGGTTTGCCAGCGACATATATCGTCCAGGAGATACTATTGTTCTTCGACCCACATGAACGTCGTACTCGACCTCACGATAGTTCTGCGACTTTTATCAGCCAGGTATTTGCGACATATATCGAGAAAAGACGGTATGTACGTTACTAATTTCCTTTAAATCGAAATAAAATTCTATTTTGCCGTTGTTAACACGTTAACTGCCACGTCGGTCACATATGACTGACAGTGATTTTTGACTAGGTCTAGAAATTCATTTTTATTGTGACATATATAAACCGAAATTTGTTAGGATCTTTAGAATTCAAAAGGGTTAAAAGACAGCCTCCCCTGTAATAAAGTAGTCCCATTTTAAATTTCTAGTTTCGTTTTCATTAATTAAATTACACTGATTTCGTAAGAATCTCTGGGACTGATTTCTGGCATTTAACGCGTTCATGTACTGCTACAATAGATACAAATTTTCTCCTTTTTTAAAGGAAATTACGAGTTACAAAAAGGTGCTAATCACTGTGACCGTAAAATAAATCGTAGTGCAAGGGGTTGAGGCTTGTCGGGTCTAAGAATGCTGCAATAGTGATGGCTGATGGCCGGCCATTAGCGGCGGGGATCAGACGCGGCTTTTAAATGACAGTAGAAGGAAAATGTTGTCAAAGCACAGCTGAACTCGGCAAAGCAGTCGATGCATCCACCACGTTCGTTCCACGTCAGAAATTTTCCTATCCGGTCGCGTGCACGTTCCGAACGGAAGTCGCGGTTGCTCGTCCCCGGGTTACGTCACTCCCGAGGAGAGAAATCGTTCGAAGAAAGGACAAAAGAAACGTCGTAGCGGAGGAAAAATCAGATAAAGAGCTGCCTTCATGCAGGCCTGGACTCTCCAATTATCGCCGAGGAAAATGGTCCGCGGACCGTTTAGCGGACGCGAACCGATGGCTAACGGTTCCGAGGTCGGTCCCCCATGCTATTCTCACGGCGAGAAGAGGAAACGACCCGTTGTTCGTGCGGGTTGCGAAAAAAAAAACCGGAACACGGAGGGGGTCGACCTGCGTTCAAAACCACTGACAATCGAATGCGAAAAACCGCGCGACAGCTTTCTCTTTCCCCGCAGAGAAAAATCTCGGGAACCCTGGTGTCGGTGACTGATCATTCTTGATTTGTGAGGATTACTTAGGACATTTTTAGCTTGAGAAACTACCGAAATTTTTAGGAGGTAAAAGTTGTAGAAATAGGGGTGAACAATGAGCAATCGAACGAGGAAAACTGTATAAATGTGAAAATGAAATATTGGGTCCCAATTGAGTTTCGAGTCCAAACTGAATTTCTGGTCCCAATTGAGTTTCGGAAAACGATACCGACTTCGAAGCCACATATTCCCGACAATTTTCGAAATCTTTGCACGAAAAAAATCTCAAAGCAAGCCCAAATAGTGTCTAATCGAATGCAGGAAACTGCGTATCGATAGCTATTACTGTCTCGGCGGAAAAAATCTCAACGTTACGAAGATCAGGTGGAGATAGATTTTTCTCGGTAGAAAACCAGGACCGACTTCGAAGCCAGATATTTTCGAGAATTTTCGAAATCTTTGCACGAGAAAAAACTCAAAGCAAGCGCAAATAGTGCCTAATCGAATGCAGTAAACTGCGTGTCAATACTTCTGTCTGTTTCGGCGGAAAAAATCTCAACGTCACGAGGATCAGGTGGGGATAGATTTTTCTCGGTAGAAAACCAGAACCGACTTCAAAACCAGATACTTCTGAGAATTTTCAAAATCTTTGCACGAAAAAAATCTTTAAAAAAGCCCAAATAGTGTCTAATCGAATGCAAGAAACTGCGTATCGATAGCTGTTTCTGTCTCGGCGAAAAAAAATTTGAAACGTCGCAAAGTTTAGGTGGCAATAGATTTTTCTCAAGTCCTAATTGAGCCTCGCGTTCCAATTGAGCCTCGGATTCCAATTGAATATCGGGTTCTAATTGAGTTACGAATCCCAATTGAGATTCGGATCCCAATTGTGCCTCGAGCTCCAATTGAATATCAGGTCCCAATTGAGTTTCGGATCCCAATTGAGTACCGAGTCCCAATTCAGTATCGGGTCCCAATTGAGCCTCGGGTTCCATTTGAATATCAGGTCCCAATTGAGTCTCGGTTTCCAATTGAATATTGGGTCCCAATTGAGTTTCGGATCCCAATTGAGCCTCGGATCCCAATTGAGCCTCGGGTCCCAATTGAGTTTTGGATCCCAATTGAGCCTCGGGTTCCATTTCAACATCAGGTCCCAATTGAGTTTCGGATCTCAATTGAGTACCGGATCCCAATCGAGTATCGGGTCCCAATTGTGTCTCGGTTTCCAATTGAATATTGGGTCCCAATTGAGTTTCGGATCCCAATTGAGCCTCGGATCCCAATTGAGCCTCGGATCCCAATTGAGCCTCGGATCCCAATTGAGCCTCGGGTCCCAATTGAGCCTCGGGTCCCAATTGAGCCTCGGGTTCCATTTCAACATCAGGTCCCAATTGAGTTTCGGATCTCAATTGAGTTTCGGATCTCAATTGAGTACCGGATCCCAATCGAGTATCGGGTCCCAATTGAGCCTCGGATCCCAATTGAGCCTCGGGTCCCAATTGAGTTTTGGATCCCAATTGAGCCTCGGGTTCCATTTGAACATCAGGTCCCAATTGAGTTTCGGATCTCAATTGAGTACCGGATCCCAATCGAGTATCGGGTCCCAATTGAGTCTCGGTTTCCAATTGAATATCGGGTCCCAGAATCGTCGAATGCTCGAAGAATATGTCGAATCGTCTCGGCGAAAACAATCCGAAACGTCTCAGAGTTCAGGTGGCGATAGATTTTTCTCGGTCGAAAACCGACACCGACTTCAAAGCCAGGTATCACCGACAATTTTCAAAGTATATGTACGAAAAAAATCTCAAAGCAAGCCGAAATAATGTCTAATCGAATGCAGAAAATTGCATATGGATAGCTTTTCCTGTTTCGGCGGGAAAAAATCTGAAATGTCACAAAGTTTAGGTGTAGCGATTTCTCAATGGGGAAGTGCGCCGGTTTCTCTAGTCTCCAGACGATCATGTTGACAATCATGTTGACTGCCGTTTTCCGTCGGCGTTGACGGTCAGCCTAAGGACGCGAATACGGGAATCTTCCTCTTTCGAACGAGCCCTTTCCCAGCCAAAAATATTCTTCTATAAGGACGAATACTCGAGGCACGTGAAACCATGTTTTGACGGTAACGTAGTCACTCTACCTTATCGCGAATCTACGAAGACCGGGCCCTTAATCGATTTGACAAATGAGCTGCTCAAATGTGCATGTACCGAGGTACTACCGGTGTGTATGAGTTGATCGTGTCTTACCTTTCTCGGTTCCGTTCGTTTATGGTCCGAGCAATTTGGCTCGTCCCTCTGACTCGATCGTCCATTTCGAGAATTGTGGGCCATTCTTTCGGGCCCTTGTTGATTCTCCGGCACGGTAATATCAACGGACTTCTTGCTGGTTTTGGAGCCCATTATTTCTGTAATCACGTAACAAAAAAGTATGCCTCGAGAAAATACGTTCAAGTTATAGTTAGTTTACTCCATGGACCCAAAACGTACCAACTTGCCCCACCGCGGGGGAAGCAATTTGAGAACGTAATATGATAAAATAACAATATTAACACTAGACTTTTCGGGACCTGTCAAACTGACGGAATCTAATATTTTCAATTTACGAACGTTGAGATTGTAAATATTTAACAAATTAATTTCTTTGGGTACATATTATTTTAAAAATGGCTACAAATTTTGATAGATACGTTCATGTTATTTTTATAAAGTAATGTGAAATAGACATTTTTAGTGCATATTTGTTATAAAAATGACGAGATTGAATTTATTTGGCTTTAGGTATCTTTATGTATTGCAATACATGCTCTACTAAATATACTTGTTTAATCGTTTCCCACGAAATGTATACTTATAATTTCAGTAATTTGTAAGATAAAAACTCTGGAACCGGTCATTTCGACCGGCGGTGGTAGGTTTAGTGTTAAGGTATATTAATAAAAAAAGAAATTTCGTGAAATTTTGTGCCTGATTTCAGTTGCATGTGCGACCGACGCGTTCTCCAAGTTAGAACTGGAGCACGCCCGGGCACCGCTCTTTCCTTGACCCGAAATGGCAGCGCATGGGGATCGATTTCAACGATTCTACACCATCCACGGTGGCACCGTAAAAAAACTGTTTACGATCGCTGATAAGCGGCCGCGAGACTTTTACGGAGCCTCTTATCGGATCTTCCAGTCGCCGTTGATACCGTCGCGCTTTGAAAACTTATTCGTCGTGAACACATACGTCGAGTGCCTCGTGTCAATGATACGCAGACGTGGAAGAATTCTCCAGAATGTGCATCGCGATACGTAACGTAAACCGAGAATCATTAAAACTAGGTTTACCGAACACTAAAACTGGCCAGATTGGATTATTTTATAAAAATATCAAGAATATATCCTTCCTATGAGAATATATCACCTTTTGTTACTTTATCTGGGCTTCGAATATCTCATTTAACTCGTCCATACCTCGCCGCTTTCCAGTGCCTGGAGGCACGAATCCATTCCAGCTCGCGAACGTGCAAGCTTCGAGAAATTAGGGTAGTAACCGGCCCTGCGAGACGGTAAGGGATAGTCTCGAGACGCGAAGTAGAGATACGGGTAACAGCGTATGCGAATAGAAAGGATAGGAAGGAAAGAACGGTTACAATAGTTGAAGCCATTTGCAATAACCCATATGATTTGTGGACCCCTAAGTATTCAATTATAGGCGGAATAATTACATAAATGTCGCACTGAAAACTGATGAATTCCCAGGAGCGAAAAAATGGTTATTTACCATGCGTATATCTCCGTAAAAAATTTTTTTTTCAAAAATCTGACTTTGGCACATCATGCACGCACTATTAGGCTATAAAAAAATTATTCCTTTTTTTATAAAAATCGAAAATTTATAAAATGGATTTTTTGCCGCCTTGGCACCATTGTGCGACGCACAGTGGGCAATTTGGGCGAAATCGGATTCAAAATCAAAGAACTTTCGATAGGAATGAGGTAGAGCGATGAAATTTTTTTTAAATTAAAGCTGAAACTTTGTCAAACGTGGCCGTACCAGCTTGTGTGACGATGAACGTTCGGGACGCCCAAACACTGCATCCAGTGACGATAACATCGCTAAAATTCACCAAATGGTGCTAGACAACCGTCGAATTCAAGTTAGAGAGATAGAAGAGGCCATAAATATATCCAAAGAACGTGTTTGTCACATATCGAATGAAGATTTAGGCTTGAGAAAGCTGTCTGCGCGTTGGATGCCGCGTTTGCTCACGTTGGATCAGAAACGTGTTCGAATGAACATTTCGATCGCTTTTTTGGCGCAATTTAGGCGCAATAAATCAGAGTTTTTACGCCGGCTAATTACTGTTGGTGAAACTTGGATACACCATTACACTTCCGAATCAAAAATGCAGTCAAAACAGTGGACTGCTTCGGGGGAATCGGCGCCAAAAAAGGCAAAGGCTGTTCCTTCGGCTGGGAAAGTGATGGCGATTGTTTTCTGGGACAGTCGTGGAGTTATCTTTATTGATTATCTTCAAAAAGGGAAAACCATTACAGGAGCATACTCTACGCGTCATTACTTGACAGGCTGAAGGCAGAAATTGCGGAAAAACGGCCAAATTTGCAGAAAAAAAATCTTGTTCCACCAAGACAATGCGCCGTCTCACACCTCAACGATTGCCATGGCAAAAATCCACGAATTACGGTTTGAACTGCTTCATCACCCACCTTACTCACCAGATCTAGCTCCAAGCGACTTCTTTTTCGTCATTTTCGTCGATTTTCATCAAATGAGGAAGCCATCGCCTTTGTAAATAGCTATTATGCAGAGAAAGACGGCAAGTAATATTTGGACGGGCTGGAGAGATGGGAGCATCGCTGGGAGAAGTGTATAGACTTACAAGGAGACTATGTAGAGAAATAAAAATAATTTTGAGGAAAAAATATCTTATATCTTTGTTAGGTCGGAAACTTTTCAAACCATCCTCGTACATATGTATAATTAGTACCATGTCGCATCGAGTTATAGCAGTTTCACGATCTACCAAAAAAAAAATTTCTCATCAAATGGCAACTAAAGGTAAAAAATTTTCGAATTTATGTAGGATTTCCCTATTTTCACGATGTTGCGATCGAATTAAGTAATCGATCTACGCGGGTAGGGATCAATTAATGAGCCGACTCGCAACGAACATATACTATGATTTAATGAAAAATAAAATGATGGAACAAAGATTGGGTACAACGATACAACCGTACACGGCGACGACCGACGCGAGACTCTGTCGATCGTCTCTCCTTCGCATTTTTTATCGACGTTGTTCGATTGTCTTTTGTCTCGACGTTAGTCGTCCGTTTTTTCTCTGAACACGCGTTCGCCTGTTCTTCGCGGGAAGCGCGTTTCGCCTGTTTTTCGCTGGAATCTAGACATCCCACACTCGGTCATCCTGCAAATCTTCGGACCCCGAAGATGTACCCAGATACGGCTTCATATAATCGGCCGCGGTCGACGTTATTCTCGGCCCTTCAGTTTCACCAATTCGCACGACTTCGTATCGATCATTCCGTTTAACTTTTACAACTTTGTACGGCCCTAAAAATTTCGGTTTAATTTTTAGTCCAGTTCCAAACTGCGTCCTTTGGATCGCTACTAAATCCCCTTCTTTATATTTAATCGCTTCTTTACATTTTCGGTTATGGCCGCGACGATTTTCCTCCTGAATCTTAATAATATTTTCAACATGAACATCTCAAGAACTCATCATCTCAAGAACATCTCAACGGTTTCTTGTTCGATAAGCGAAAGAATTCTCACATCCTCTTTTTGTCACATCTTGACACCAAAAAGTATCTCGAATGGAGTCATACCCACCGCACGCTGAAAACTGCTATTTAAATATCGTTGCAACCGGTCGACGTGTTTGTACCAATGGTCGGCGTTATCTAACGAGAGTTTTGTCAACACCGGAATAATGGTACGGTTAACGCGCTCAACTTGTCCATTCGCGCGCGGCACACCCGTTGTGGTCGTAAGATGTTCGATGGACTCCGAAGCACAATACTCTTTGAATTCTTTCGACGTAAACGCGGTTCCCTTATCAGAAATAATACGCTTCGGATTTCCGAAAATTTTCTGTTGCGCGACCAACCTACTTAGTACTTCCGCTGTATTTGTCGTCTTCGTTGGGTAAATCCATACAAATTTAGCAAAAGCATCTACTACGACCAATATATACTTATAATTTTTTCCCGTCGATACCATCGGGCCTTGGTGGTCGATAGGATAAGTGCATAATGGTGTGTCTCCTTTGGGAACGGGGGAGAGCATCCCTTCCTTTTTACCTTTTTTCTTTTCGGCTAATATGCACGGTACGCAACAGCTAATTACTCTTTCTACTCGCTCGCTTAAATTCGGGATATAAAATTCTTCCTTAATTCGCTCTACAACTTTCTTCACTCCAAAATGTCCATTCTCATGCACTCGTCGAATAGTATCTACAAACATACTCGTTGGTAGTACTACAACAGTTTTATCACCGTATCTCTTTAACAATAAATCGTGTTCTATTAAATAGTCCTCGTACGCTTCCTTTTACAATACCTGTTTTATGGCTCGAATGCGTTCATCTTCGTTTTGTGTTTTCCGGATAATTTCGTGCATCTTATCTTCCACGATAAACACCGGATATCTACTTAGCGCATCAACGTGTTTCAGACGTTCACCCGATCGGTGTTCGATTTTATAATGGAACTCTTCGAGAGTCAACGCCCACCTCGCAACTCGCGGACACAAATCTTTCTTATACAGAGTCTTTTGCACCGCTTGGCAATCAGTAATTATTGCGAAATATAATCCTAATAGGTACACCCGAAACTTCTGCACTGCTCTTACTATCGCTAACAATTCTAATTCATACGAGCTGTACTTTCTTTCTGCATCTGTAGTTTTTTTGCTCATATAATGAACGGGATGGAACACCTTTTCGTCGCACGCTTTTTGCAGTAAAACTGCCCCGTATCCGTCTGAACTAGCATCGGTGTGTAATTCCGTCATAGCTGTGGGCTGAAAAATACGTAACACCGGTTTGCAACATAACGCGGTTTTTAGTGCGATAAACGACCGTTTTTGCTCTACGTCGAACCGAAATTTAACACCGTCTTTTAGTAAATCCGATAGTGGATACGCTATTTTTGCATAATTTTCTATAAACTTTCGGAAATATCCTGTAAGTCCGAGGAAACTCTGCACGTCTTTTTTCTTAGTGGGCTCTGGAAAAGCCTGTACCGCTTTAACTTTATTTGGTGACGGGCCGACATGACCGTTCGTAATAGTATGACCCACAAATTCAACTTCTCGCTGGAGGAATCTACATTTTTTCCAATTTATACGTAAACCATTTTTTTCTGCGACATTTAACGTGATTTTCAAATTTTCAAACGCGTGCTCATCGGTTGTGCCCGGCACAATCAGATCGTCCATATAGGTTATGACTGTTTTGTTTCTAACTAGTTCGCTGAAAATATTGTCGATAAATCGGAGGAAACTGGTAGGACTGTTACATAGGCCGAACGGGGTTCTGACGAACTCGTATTGCCCGTCGGGCGTTACAAACGACGTGTACTTTCTGCTTTCTTCGGCGACGGGAACATGAAAAAATCCGTTCTTTAGTTCAAGTACCGAGAAAACTCGCGCGCCCGATAAAGAATCAATACAGTCCTCGATCAGAGACATCGGAAATCTATCTTTGATTATCTGCCTATTTAACTCGCGATAGTCTATACATACGCGGTACGAATTGTCTTTTTTCGGCACGATAACCACGGGACTAGCATACTCGCTACAACTTTTTCTAATTATTCCCTCTTGCAACCATTCGCGTATTTGTTGATTTAATATTTCCTTTTCCTTAAAAGCTAAACGCCTGGGACGCAGTCGGACTGGATTTTTGTCTACAACCGTAGTTCGGGTTTCGACCGCTGTTTTTACATTTTTAGCCGGCTCATACCTTTCTACAACGTTCCGCAACTCTTTCTTAAATTGTCCATTAACAATGTCCAATTCACTTTGTTCGATGCAGTTGACGCTCGCCAGGCCACCCATCAGGACAGATTCCGCTGCATCGGCGATTGATTCGGGCCTTGGACTCACTTTTTTTTATCACGACTTCACCTTGGTTTATCTGCACTTGCACATCTTTTAAGAAATCTTGTCCTAGTATTAACTCGGTTGACATAGCGTCATTCGGCACCGTGAACATTTCAACGTCGAAGTCGTTATTGCCGACGCGCACTTGCGTTTTAAATATACCGACGGGTACCGTTCGCGCATTTCCAAAGCCGCTAAAAACCCGCGATGTCGACTGTAACTTAGGATTACCGATTTTGCGACACGTGTCTTCTCGCATTAAATTTACCTCACTTCCCGTGTCTATAAGCGCGTAACACACAACATTGTTTATACTAACAGCACTCAGCCGGTTTTTTACACTTCTTACACAGCTGACGTTGTCTCCACTATTTAGCGATTTTACACGCGTTTGGCAGTCTTTTGATAAATGTCCGAACTCGTTACACGCAAAGCATTTATGTAGGCCCCTTTCCTTTATGCGTGCAATTTTTTACATCGTGTTCCACTGACCCACAGGAGAAACAATGCATCTTCTTTTGAAACCTTGCCTCCTGAAACCGTGCTGGTCGTTGTTGCATCTTCCTGTCTTCTCCGTCGCGTTCCTTCCTTTCCCCGTGGCGTCTGCCGCTGTCGGCGTCCTTTTCTTTCTCTTTTCTTCGGTCGTATAGTTCTAAGCTTCTCCTTAATTCGTGAAGCGACATCGCTGCATACAGCATCGTTTTGTTGTGTTCTCGATCTTGGATGCCATTAATAATATGTTCGATTAACGCATCTTCTTCCACGGATCCTTGGCTTGCAATTCCTTGCATGGCCCCCACATACTGTCGCGCGCTCTCATTCGGCCGCCTTTTTCGTTTACGCAACTCTTCATCGATTAACGCGCCGTTCATTTCCGCCTTAAATTCTCGCAACAGCCTCTTTTTAAGAATCTGCCATGATACTATCCCTTTTTCGTAGGTAACAAACTGTTTCGCCGATCCCTTCATCATTCTTTTTCCGTATAACAACTTTTGTAAGTCGTTCCATTCAAGCAACGCACTTAGTTCTTCGAAATCGTTGACCCACTTTTTAATTGGCAATTTGTCGTCACCTGTGAAGTATGGGATACTATTGTCGACGTCTTTAATTGTGAATTTTATCACTTCGTTTCTTGAGCTGGTATGTCTCCTCGGTGTGCGATGTTTTTTATCTTCTTCCATTGCACTTTCCATGTTTTCGTCGGAATCGTCGTCTGTTTCCTCGTCTTCGGATTCTTCTTCCTCCTCTTCTGTTCCGCCGCGCAGGTAATTTTTCAGTCTCACTCGCATCTCGTTCTTGTTGCCTGTACCTGCTAGTTGCAACTCTCTTAATTTTTCTCGCAACTCTTTCACCTTCGTTGAGTCTATCGTCTCTTCTGACAATTTTTCGTTCGTCCTATCCTTAGTCTTCATTTCGCTTCCGTTCAACGTTCCCAAGTTGCCCTCTGCACCTCCGTTCATCTCGGTAATTTTCTGATTACAACGTAATGTCGCTCGCTGATTGTTAACAACTTCCTTCGGCTAGTGGCCAACTTACACACTGCCGTACAACTGAATAAATCGCGAAACGACACTTTCAACTTTAACTGAACCTCGTAACCGAATCGTCCCGATCACTTGATCTAATTGCCCACGCAATCCCGGACGAGCCCCCAAATGTAGGATTTCCCTATTTTCACGAGGTTGCGATCGAATTAAGTAATCGATCTACGCGGGCAGGGATCAATTAATGAGCCGACTCGCAACGAACATATGCTATGATTTCAAGCTGAAAGCCATAAATTAATGCCCTTCTCCGATTTCTAGCCATCCTTCGAAAACTAGAAGAATGCTAATTCTCGAGTGGCCGTACGCACGGTCCTCGAGGGTTTTTTAGCTGATGGCATTGGAAAGTGGCCATAAAAGTTCAATCCGGGAAATCCTCGCTCCGCGTACCACCCGCAATGTACCGGAGGTCTCGGATTCGAACAAAGCGGGCCTTACAGCCCGCTCAAGCGTCGACCAGGCCAAGAGCGCAACCCCTCTTGTGCCACACGTGCGCGTGCCCCTTAACCGTCGTCACCGGACCCAAGTTAAGGGGCAATAAATTCGTTCGCGAGCCACTTAGGCTAAATACTCGGGCTGTTCCGGGCAGAGTTGGGCAAAATATTTATCTAAATAAAAATTTCGAATAACGAATAAAAGATAAAAATATTTTTATTCGTTATTCGAAGGTTCGAATAAAAAAAGTATCTTTATCCGACGAGTATCGGATAAATACTTTTATCCGACGAGAATTTATCCGACGAATAAAGATAATTTTTTTTATTCGAAGCGGATTTATTCGAACTTCGAATAATTTTTTCATCTTTAATCTGTATCTTTTATTCGAAGGCTTCGAATAAATCTTCGAATAACTTTTGCCACGGGCGAGAACCGGAGCCCGCCATGATGCGACACCGGCGCGCCGGATGCGTGACGACACCGGAAAAGCCGGCCGCGAACCGTACCGCACCGCACCCCCTCGCCCGGCAAGACGAGAGAGACGAACCGGAAAACGGTCTCTTGGGTTTTCCGCCGTCATAGCGATCAGTCGCATGATCGAACCGTATTCCCCAGCCGCCGATATCGACCGCCCGGATACGATCGACCCGCGCTGTTCCGACGCCGAGAAACCGCCCGCCGATTCTCGCGGAATACTATTTTACCCGCGGGTCTTATAACCGCGAGTGTGCCGAGTTATTCGCGACCCGCGAACACCGATCTACGCCGCTGCGTGCCAGACCACCTGGAGAGCCGCCCCGAACGCCGAGCGATCGAGGACCGGACCCAGGGTAAGTACCTTACTTTCCCGTTAACCCGATACCTCCGCTTTCGCCCACACACCCACGGAGAGCGAACCACCCGCAGCCGGCCCCTCGCCGGCCGTCCTGGGGCACGGGCTCTCCGCCCGCCGAAATTACCCTGGTCCGGATACGCCGCCGCGTACGGCCCCGACCCCGCCGTAACCTGAGGCACGAACCGCGACCGCCGACCGCCGAAACGCGAAGCCGGGACAGTGACGAACGTTTGGAATACTCGCGTCGTTAATCACCCGTGCCCGACCGTCCGCGTCCCGCCGTAACCCTCGCGTTATCCTGCGAGAACCCTGGCACGGCGAGCCAAATCCGGCCGCGAGGAATCCGTTGTGACGAGATCCGCCGGGAAACGGACTCGTTACAAGGGGTTCATCCCTCCTTCTTCAAGTAGTAGCTGTTTCGTACCGAGACTAAATATTGACTTAATACCTGCTTCTTAAAACGGTCAAGATGGCCACTGGAGTTCATTCAGCCTGCTTTTCTTAAAAATCGGCGAGTACCGATCTCCTCGAAGCGTTCCCGGATCGTCATAGACATGTATATTTAATAGTTAATAATTTTTCAAGTCAATTGAACGTTGTCCGATCCGAAATTTCGCGATCACTGAGCCGATCAACGTAGTTCAGGTATAAATAGAACGCGTCCAGCAACGCCGAACGATTGAACCTGCGCCCTTGAAACGCATCCCCCTGAAAAATCCGCCGCCCCTACGGTCCACGCTCGATGGAGTTTCGCTGTTCGGCTTTTCGAATTCTAATGCGAGCGAATTCGTTCGCGTTAACACGCTGGCAATCGAGCAACCTCGCTTTTCACCCTTTCTTGCCGAGGGTGGCCATTGTCGGGCGGCGTCGGACGCTTCCCGTATACCAAATGAGCGCACAGTCGCCCGTGCAAATTTTGCGTTCTATCCGCAATTCTATCCGCGACAAAAACAGAATAATACGTTCTCACGGTTGAACACGGTGTCTTAAATTAAAACAATTGCGAAATATTCGCATAAAGATGCAACACAATCGGTAGTGAACGCGTGAGCGTGATCGCTGGCGAGCGTCACGCGTGACCCGAGACGCTCTAAATAAAAACTCCGACGCAAGTGGCAAACAATAAGATCCGCTGAACTGACGCAAACGGTGTGCCGGTGTAAGGGTTAAGGACACTCTGGAAAAAAGAAAAGCGTGGGCCACGTTTGCGTGGGCGGCGACGCGGATCGCAATAGGGACAAAACGGGTAAAGCGTCGAGTAAAACTGAAAGTCGCGCGCGTGCATACATGCAACATGCGACACGGAACACAGAACCAGCGCGTTCCCGTGAAAAGAAAACGTCGGAGGGGCTGTCGGCGTTCGAATCGCCGCGAGGAAGTAGAATAGGTCGGCGTTCAGTCAGACCGGAGACGCGCTCCTATTCGTCGAAGGCTGAAGAACAGAAGAACGGCGTCGTTCCCGTCGCCGTCGCCGTCACTCGGAATAACGTTACCCGTGCACGTCGTCACGGGTCCGTATTGAATTATGAAAATCATTTTGACGAGGCGACTTCGCTCGCCTTTGTCACCGGCCCTTGTCGAATTGCGGTCTCCCGGCGTTGCTTTCAAATCCAGCAGCAGCTCAGAAAAATTCAGAAAAGAACCCGACACTTACAATCGAATTTATCGCCATCCTGCGAATGCTTCTACAAAGGATGAATTTCGCACATATATAATAAAATTGAGTAACTACAGTTTCAAACCGTGCAAAGATTTAATGAATTCAAGAACGGGGACACATTACTGTCGACCTTTTCATTTTAAATTCTATTCCTGATTGCCGCTGGCGTGCATCTGACGTTTTCTTTTAAACAACGCACAATCGCAACATTGATATTTCAAAACAAATTTTATCATTTTTATCCTTGCTTTCAGAATTTCATTATTTTCGCCGGTACTCGGTATTAGAAAGGGAAAAACGTGCCGGTCGCGAATGTGTCAAAATAATGAAAAATCGAGGCAGACAATTTTTATTTTGCGTAAAAACCTACAGTCCACCGATACAGAAAATATTCTACCTTTCGTAAAGTCAAATTCGAAAGTTATATTTGGTATTGAGAGGTTTGCTGTTTATCATCCAGGGTTAAAAAAAAAATTGTGAAAATATCCAGAGGATCAGTTTTCGAAATTCTATCCCCGGAACATGGTCGTTTTCTGTATCGAATTGGTCTTGCTAGCTGGCACCGGAGATCAAGCGGAAAGCAACCGCGAGTACCTAGAAATAAAAATACTTTTGCTCAGCCGGAATCGCATATTAAACGAGAGCGCGACGAATCGTTGGGTTCGAGCGCTCGATTCGGATCGATAGATTTAAAACGAGCCCCCGGAATCGGTCCTGCCCGACGCCGCTCTCCAGTCATGAATAAAAGAAAACCTCTTGCTCGAGACGGTCTTAACGCGAAGCTCCCGGGGTATTTAGGACCGTCCAATTTTCCGCGTTCGCGGTTTCGACGGATTCTTTTCCGCACGGCTTTTGAACGGTGTTGACGAAGAACTCGGGGTTGCTCGGGCAACCAACGTCGACGACAACGGACAACATTTCAACCTGACGCGATTCCCCCGAGTATTAATGGCGAGAGGCAGTAATTGCACGCTGTCGCGGCGGCGGCTCTCGATCGCGGTCGCTTCGGTGTTCGCTTTCCTCGTTCTCGATAGGTTTCGCCATTTTTATAGCTTGCAGAGTCGATTTTTTCGGCTCGCGCGAGTGCTCGCGGTCTTGGGAACACGCCCGACTAATTGGGACGGGGATATTGGGCGCGCGGCTTGCTCGATTTGCCTGGGAAATTCCGAATTACGAAACTTCGATTTGCCAGAAAATTCTCACATTATTCTCGACTCATTAAAATTTTCATTAGAAGAACTATTGAGAAGTACTGTCTATAGAAGTATTTACACTAACGAGCAACACTGAGTCTACACTATTTGAAGCAACATAACCTTTTAAAAATTAGATCAAATGACTTGAATTTTATTGAGAAGTTAGAAGGATTAGTTTATTAGACGAGGTGTAAAAAATTCGAATTGGTCGGAATCGCAAAAGAAATAGTAAAAGTTGGTTTTTTCAGCTTTTTTATCTGAGCCTGTATTGAAAATTTAAAGAATGTATTCGATTCGCTCGAATAAATTGTATCCATGCTGAAAATTTCGAGTTATAAACGATTAAAAGTGCGATTTTGAGTCGAAAATCGTGAAAAACGGCCATTTTTCCACTTTTAATCGTTTATAACTCGTAAACGGAAGTTATGTTGCTTCAAATAGTGTAGACTCAGTTTTGCTCGTTAGTGTATCTTCTCTTTCCTACAATCGATTCACAAATTTTTTCTTTTGCACAAGGATCCGCAGCCTACGGACGAAAATTCTGAGGAAGCGAGTCGAAGATGACGGTACTCTAACGCCGTGTAAAATGAAATCATTTGAAACGCCGCAATATCGTCTTTCGTTTGATATTCTTAGCATCCGATGAACCCGATATCTTTGAGATACAGATCTTCCCGGCGCGAGGTGGAAGGGCGAATATGCGCGTGCCGTTCCGTTCGCCGCAACGCGTATTTTCGAAAGCGCGCATAGTCAGTTGCGAGGACATGCATTTCTGTCCGTTACCGGACAGAAACAATTTGACTTAGCCGGCTCACTTTCGAACCGTGGGGGCTCGGCGAAAAGCAGAAAGGAAGAAGCTGGGAGACAAGAGCGGACGCATCAGTCCGGCGATGGGCCTGCAACCGAACAACTTTCCCTGATGCCGAAAACGCGACGGCAAACCGATAAAACTTTCCGCCGAACACCGCGGCGACAGAATTAGGAACCACTTAGCCACCGTGTCGACGACGGCCCCCTAGTTTCCCGAGGACGACGAAACTTCCCAGGCTGCGATCATCCTGCGACTGACGTTTCCGCGAGATCCACGAATTAGCGTCTTCGCTGTCTCTCGACGCGTATCTTGCCGAAAGTCTCGCGGAAACTACGGCAGACGCGTGTGATAAAGTTACAACGAGCTAGAAGATTCTCCGTCGAAATTCTGTGCGGCGTGTCTGGAATTCCTTGCTGCGCCGAGTTCGAGGAAAACGGGGCACGAAATAATTCGTGGAAACGCTGCTTTTCAGTCAAGCCTGCTTTTCAGTAAAACTGCACTAGTTGAAGACCTGCATGTTTCTGCATATTGATCGTTTCAAATATGAATCAAGCAACTCTCCAAACCTGGACTTACCTGGTTGCGAGGTCTCTGCTGGGAATCGCCGTAGCAGGATTGTAAACAATTTTTACTAACTTGTTTGGATTCGCTGAACTGCTAAATGTTTAAAACTAGCACCTTCTATATGGTTTGAATATTTCGTAAAGGAGGGTACGTGCGTCGCATGTTTAGGGAGACGGTTCGAGGGCATGAAAGAACTATCGCTGCCGATTTTATTTCCAAAAAATAAAAGTATTTATTGCCACGCAACCGTGCGTAACGCGTACTTAAGCCTAAGCTCTTTCGGCGCGCGTTTCAATCGTCGTAATATGTACAATTCGATTCCGTGCTGAATTCAGTGTCGAATTTCGTGGTCGATTCGACCCCTACCTTGCCGCGCAGGTGAGAATGGAAGAGCTCCCGAGAAACACCGCATTCGGATCGAATACACGTAGGACCCCCGTTAACTTTTGACGACGAACCGCGAAACAGATAATCCGGTTGCCCGGCAGTGTGCGAGCGCGCTCGGTGCCAAGCAAACAACCGGGAAATTCGTTTATCATGGTCCAGGAAGGACGCGTCCCTTCGTCCTGGGATCCTCGATGAGAATTACGTCGCCGCGTTCTTCACGGACGCGGTCCTCGAAACCCTGTGCCACCGGAAACCCCGCCTTTCCACTGACCTCGAGAGGATAGGACAATCGACCTCGGGAGACGGATCTTTGAAACTTCGAAACGCTTCTTCTTAGGGCTTTCTTCTTGATTAAGGGACACAGCCGAGACGCAGTAGCGAACAAGTCTTTTTAATAGCTGGTACGGTTTGATTACCAGCGATTACTTCATAATTTTTGGAACTTCATCGTTCACGGATATGAATTTTTTAATAGACCCTTCTTCAGCGACAGCAATTTAAATTCTGTGGTATCATAAATTTAGGCAGAATGTCGTTGGGCCTCCAATGGCAGGAAGAGGGCCATAGAACATCGAGACCTGACGAAGACCAGGCCCAAGGGATAAGGGCCATAAAAGAGAAAGTGTCCCTGACGAAAACCAGGCCCGAGGGTAGGCTGGGATTTTCGAGGGACACACACAGGGTTTGGGGATGATTGCGGGTGCGTGAACGACAACTATAACAGGACATTTTTGGGGAGAACGGACAGACTTATCGTTCACTGCGGAGAGCGAAGAGCGTACGCGTTGTGCGAGAGTTTCCGACATCGTAGTTATCTATTCAATACCCTTTTTCATATTTTTAATAAACAAACATTATAAACCGTATACTACAATTCTGCACCAGAATTGTAATGCACCCCCAGCGATGTAATAATTTCGTAATAAAGTGATCGTTATCAAGCTTCTATGGATAGGCTGGATAGGCAAATAAAGTGTTTCACGGTGAAGAAACAGCGGCGATGGGTGAAGGCACTTTCGATCAACTGGTTGCAAGCAGTCGCAATGTCTAGATGGGAGTCCACCGTTCGACGTCGATGCCAGAAGAGAATGCACGCCGTGTGCTGCAGGGTAAAGGTCATATCGGGAAGGATGGGTAGCAAGAGATAGAGCAAACACGGTTGGCTCGTTCGGCCCCACGGTGCTGTCCTTGCGGTGCGAGTCCAGTTTCGCCGGATCAAGACTTTTTCTCCCACTGTAGCTTTCCCCTTCTACGACGCCATACCCCCGTTCCCCGACGGCGAGCGTCCCCACATCTCCGCCACGGCCCGGTCACGTGACTCGTCTCGTCCCTGTCCTGCACGCGTCGCAACGTCACGTGACCAGTCCGGCGACCACAGAGAGAGGGTAATTGTATTCCCCTCGATTTCCCCGGTCGGACGACACTGGGGTGCGACCGACGGCGAAGCCACCCTGTATCGACCCAGCAACGCCCACCCAAACACCGACCACCCCCACCATGGATGACCCTGTCTACCGCCACCAGCGCCACGCAGTCCAAAAATTTCGATAGGATGCACCCGCGTCCTGCGTCCCTCTTTTATCCCTCCCGCGTCCCCTCCTGCCCCGTTGCTCGTTGCATATTCCCTGACACTGCAATTTTTCCTTATTTAGCAGCGCTGCGCCGTAGATACCGGTAAGGAAGTCACCTGACGCAATTAACGCACCGTAACCAGATGGCTCTACCGCGACCAACCGGTGTCATCACACGTCACCCACTTTTTTCGTGTCCGTAAGTACCTGTAATTGTACCGGCGAGCACGAGAAGAGCATTCTCCTGCTTCCATTGTTCAGCGGTCGTCGGTATACCTGCAACGGCTCCGCCAATGCGAGCGTCCCTAATTCGACCATGAATTCGAGCCTGGTAACTCGGGACCTGTTGCAGTCATTGGTCATCCCCGATACTGATCCTCCGGGAGCGTCATTCGCAGCTGCACAATTCGTCCACCGGCACCAAGGTCGTCCATGCTTCTCGCCGCCGAGGATCCAAAGTGATGACCAAGAAAATTGGACTTGCTACGGTTTCTAAAATAAATTTTGAAATTCTAGAATTTTCAATTGTCGGAGCACAATTTAGCAGCACCTTCCACTGCCAAGAACAAAGGACTATCTTCAAGAAATTGATTTCTAAAATTCTAGAATTTTCAATTGTCCCGATCGGAGCACAATTTATCAGCACCTGCTGTCAAAACCAGAGGGCTATCTGCGAGAACTTGATTTCTAAAATTCTAGAATTTTTAATTGTCCCGATCGGAGCACAATTTGTCAGCACCTTCCACTGCTAAAAACGAAGGGCTATCTACAATAAATTGATTTCTAAAATTCTAGAATTTTCAATTGTCCTGATCGGAGCACAATTTATCAGCACCTGCTGTCAAATTCGAAAAATCAAATCGTTCCGTGCGAAAGGCTGTAGTTACCGGTCGAGAGTACATCGGGAATTTCGAAGTTTCGAGTCTGCGTGCAGGCTTGTCCACACTGACAGACAGCCCACTCACACACACACACACAGTCTGCACACAATCCGCGTACGATGTATGTGCACTGCACATTGTGCAGTATATGTGGACAGTCTGCGGGCTGTTTGCGGCGCGGCGGCGGTTCGGAATTCATTATCGAGTTATGTCTTTTTTGACCCGGGAAGGGCGTTCGAATCGAAAGAGCAGAAGAGTTCGAGGGTTTCGGGGAATAAATACCTTTCATTCAGTCAGTTTCTCTACATTCATGTGGGATCAGGACCCCCAGACCAAAAGTATGTAGGAGATCGGGAAGAACGGGAGGGTTCCGTGGGTGAGCGCGTTAGTCGATCGGCTACCACCAGTGAGGTCGCGGGTTCGATTCCCGGCGGCGGTGCCCTCGTTTTTCCCGAGATCCTACATTCATTACATGAATTATTCATTACATGAATTTAATACATCTATACACGAATAATGATAACTTAAATTAGCCGTGTGTAGCAAGTTTTTCGCGCGCACACACGTCGGCAGTCGCGTTTGCTTGCGCCCCGCGCGCGATTATTCGATTGCACTGTCCGACAAATTGTTAAACGCTCTTCCGCCAATCTCTGACGTCCATTGGGCGACACAGGACGTTCCCGTTTGGAACGCAAATTCGGAAATGGAATTAAATCGAGGAACTCAGTCGGAATTACGTTCGAGGCTAGTCATTCTCGAAAGGTATCGCGCGACGACTGGAAACGGCAGAACGTTTCATGCAGGTTCGAAACATAGGGGAGAGTTTCCCCGAACGTAATTGCGTACGTACTCGCTAAATTATTCAACTCTAGACTTGTGTAAGTGGTTATGAAAAATTCAGCAGGGGTCGATGCACCCTTCAGCCTTGTTTTTACGCACAAAGAAATACCACGTGAAAACGAACGGCGCTAAAGAGTTCTATCTAGGCTTGAAAAGTAGTGGTGTAACTTCCCGGAAGACAATGGTACGCACGCTCGATAAATTACGGTGCGCTGAACACGGTCGTAAACTTAAACTCGGGGAGTTCAACCGGTTGGTCGATAATAAAGATTTCAAACAAAGTCCAGCGTGCACGTCGATATAAAAATCGAGCGGTTAAAAACAGGTCGATGCGTTCATTTTCGAAATTCTTAAGCAAGTTTCGAGTTCGCGTTCGAGAGGCTCCGTGGGGATCGCCCAGGGGACGTTACGGATTACAATTCATATTAGACAGTGCCGTCGAACGCGAGCGAAACGTCTCGTCGCCGCCCACGCAAATCGTTTTGGTCCGCGAAATTTATGGTCACTGGCAAAGGTGGTCGCCAAATGTTTGGAAAAAAAGGTCCTGTCGGGACCGCGCGTGCCGCACGGTCGGACAGGCCCAGCGGTACTCGGCTGGCAACGTTTATGATGGGGTAGTTTAATTTTCTACACCCGTAAAGTCATTCGGAAATAAAATAATTTCTGCCATCCTGCAAAAGTCAGGGTAGGTTTCATTACCTTAGACCCTAACATCTGCAGGCGGTCAACTCTAACATCTTGCGATGCGAATCGCGTACCGCTACATCGCCTAAACGTTGGCTCTGTCGAGATGGCTGGTAGCGGCAACGGTGATGGTCGTCGACGAGTTTGTGGTTCTGATCGTGGGCCTCGGCTGGGGAGAACGTTCCATCGGTAGACGCCGTCCGTTCCGGCGGTTGTGTCCCCAGGGCCACTGCAACGCTCGGAGCAAGGTGTTCCGGAAGTCCTCCGAGAACAGACAGTAGATGTAGAACGTCATCGAGTAATTGATCACCTCCATCATGTTCGCAAACGCCCGGAACGCCTGGAAAAGCGAGGGCAGAACGGTTCGAGTGAAACTTTGGTCGGAACACCGGTTCCTCGTCAAAGCGAACGCAAAGTCTATTAAACGCGGTGACCGACCTGGTAAGGATAGTGGCTGAGAATGCTCTCCCGCAACGTCACGTTCAGAATGACCATCGGGCTGACGCAGAGGAGGAACAGGATGCTGGTGCTGCCCAACAGAAGCATCAACCTTCGTTCCTCCGCGAATATTCTCGCGTCTCTGTCGTTGCTGGCGGTTCTCGAGAGCGTCGTCCTCCTGCGACGTTGGCAGGATCGTTTGTAGGCTATCATTATGCGAAGGTTGAAGTTCGCCAGCAGGATCGTCGGGACCACTTTGAAGATCACCTCCAGCGCCACCTTGTATATCTGAAGAGACCGGTTTTAGGTATTAGATATGCCTTCTAGATAATCTTCTAGCGGTAGTTTCGAGGGATTTAACAAGAACGTTTCGCAATTCTCTTTTCTATACAACAGTTCGAATGGGATTACGCCCACGTGGGAATTTGTGAGGTTAAGTGTGCCGCGGAGTGAAGTGAACCGAACCGCGCGTGCGCCACCTAGTGCGAGCCCGCCGAAACAGTGCCGGTACACGCGCGCCGTCCAGTGTCGCCCGGCCGAAACACTACTGTAGGAGTGTAATATATTTCTCCAAATAAAAGACGTGTTGTCTCTTTCAGTATTTACTTTAATCTGAAGCAATTTGTTATGTGAATAATTTTTGTTGGTAGGGAAACCAAAAACAAAATAAATGTTAACAACTATATATAAACAAATTAATCGATACAGAAATCTACATTATCTACAACCGCCACATTACTCCCCTCCGAGTTTTGACAATATTTTCTAAATATTGAACTCTACAAATCTTGTTTTCTTTTTTTCTTTTGGTCCAGGATAAGTTTTAAGTTGTCCTTTATTGGAAAATGGAGAAGTATCCGCAATTTCTTCTAAATTTTCATCTTGTTCTGAATTTTCAAAGTAGGCAGGTTTCAATCTTTCAGTACTGACATTGATCGACTGTCCATTAATTTTAATTGTGAAAACCTTCTCTGATGGTCTTGCAATTACCTCGAATGGACCCTCGTACGGTGGTGTTAAAGGTGGTTTGACTGCATCTATTCTCAAAAACACATGTGTACAACAATTTAAATTCTTATGTATAAATACCTTTTTTTTAATATTATGTATCGTCTGATGTGGCTTGAGTAATTTCATGCGTTCTCTCAATTCTTGTAAAAAAATTCTTTGATCAACCGGAATCTCTTCTTCCAAAAAGAATTCGCCGGGTAATCTTAAAGTTTGTCCATATAACATCTCTGCAGCTGATGAGCCTAAATTTTCTTTATATACTGTTCTTAATCCTAAAAGAACAATCGGTATAATCTTCGTCCAATCTTCTTTTTCATGACAATAAATCGCTGTTTTCAGTGACCGATGCCATCTTTCTACAATCCCATTTGAAGCAGGATGGTAAGAAGTTGTTCTTATCTTCTTGAATCCAACCATCTTTGATAGTGCATTGAAAATTTGTGATTCAAATTGACTTCCTCTATCTGTGGTTACAGATAACGGTGTACCAAATCTTGAAATCCATGTATTGAAAAATGTATTCGTTATTGTATCTGCTGAAATTTCCTTAATTGGTATTGCTTCAGGCCAACGTGAAAATCTATCAATCATAGTTAAACAATAACGATATCCGTTAACAGTCGGAAGTGGCCCAATAAGATCTATATGTACATGATTAAATCTTTCTTTAGGTACTGGTATATGTTCTGGCAAATTTTTCTGATGACGATGGATTTTACTCTTTTGACAAGGTAAACAAGTTCTCACCCATTCTGCAGCATCTTTTGCCATATTCGGCCAGACAAATCTTTGAGACAATGTCTTTTTCATAGCTCTACTACCAGGATGTGATAAATTATGTACAATTTTTAAAATTCGTATTCTTAGAATTTTCGGAACATAAGGTCGAATATTATCTTCTAAAATGTTGCAATATAATACAAGATTTGTATTACCAACTCTCAATTTTTGTAATTGTAATGCCGAATTTCCTTCTGAAATTATCTTTTTTAATTCTTCATCTGCCTGTTGTGCTTCCGCTAATTCTTCTGTGGTTACAACAATAGGCATTTCAATTGCTTCAACTCTTGAGAAGGCATCTGCAATTACATTTTCGTCCCCTTTAACATAACTTAATTCAGTAGTGAATTGACCTATAAAATCTAAATGTCGAAGTTGTCGAGGAGAAGCTTTAACTGATTTCTGTTTAAATGCAAAAACCAATGGTTTATGATCCGTTTTCACAACTAAATCTCGTCCTTCTACCATAAATCGGAAAAATTTAATTGCAGAATATATCGCCAAAAGCTCTCGATCATAAGTACTGTATTTTTGTTGAGTTTCCGTAAATTTTTTTGAATAGAATGCTAATGGTTGCCAGCTTTTACCAACGTATTGTTCTAAAACAGCTCCCATTGCTGTATCCGATGCATCTGTAGTTAGCGCTAAACGTGCGTTTGCTACTGGATGTACCAATAATATAGCATTGATTAATTGTTCTTTCGTTTTATTAAAAGCAACTTTTTGTTCTTCTGTCCATTCAATTAACCTTTTATCCTTCTTTTTTGCACCAATAAGTAACGAATGTAAAGGAGCTTGAATTTTTGCTGCCATAGGAATAAAACGACGATAAAAGTTTACTATTCCTAAAAATCTTCGTAATTCTGTCCTATTTTTTGGAATTGGAAAATCTTTTAATGCTTGAACTTTTTCCTCGGTAGGTCTCATACCTTCTGTATTAATTAAATATCCTAAATATTTAACTTCTTTAACACCAAAGCTCGATTTATTCACATTTATTGACAATTTGAATTTTCGTAATCGTTCAAAAACTATCTTTAAATGTTGTTTATGTTCTTCTTCGTTTTTTGACGCAATAATTATATCATCAATATAACCATGACAAAAATTCAAACCTCTTAATACATTGTCTAAATATCTTTGAAATGTTTGTGCTGCATTTCTTAATCCAAATGGCATTGCTAAAAATTCAAATAATCCAAATGGTGTGATAACTGCTGTTTTGGGAATGTCTTCGGGTGCCATGGGTATCTGATTATAGGCTTTAATAAGATCTAAGGTTGAAAAAATTGTTGCACCTGCTAATTTAAAAGAAAAATCTTGTATATGAGGTACAGGATAGCGATCCGGAATTGTTATTGAATTTAATCTTCGATAATCTCCACACGGTCGCCATTCCCCATTTTTCTTCGGAACCATGTGTAAAGGACTTGCCCATTGACTGGATGATGGCCTACACACTCCTTTCCGAATCATTTCTTCGAATTCTGCTTTGGCAATTTTAAATTTTTCAGGTGTCAAACGTCTAGCTTTTTCCGCTATCGGTTGACCTTTTGTTACAATATAATGATAAACATTTTTTTTAACAATCTCTTTCCTAACCGGTTTAGTAATATCAATATATTCTTGTAATAATTTATTATATTTAAAGGAATTATTTATTGTTGAAATTGAAATTGTATGTACTCGCTTCAAGATTCCAAATGATTGTAATTTCGTCTCTTTATCTAAAACCCTTTTGCCATTTAAATCTACTAATAGATCGTAATGACCTATAAAATCTGATCCTATAATCGGCATTACGGCATCAGCTACAATGAATTCCCAAGTAAAATTTCTGCGTAATCCCAAATTTACGGTAATTAATTTTTGACCATATGTTTTAATCTCAGAACCATTTGCAGCAAAAAGTATAAGATTTGTTTCTGTCAACTTTCCTTTTAACATTTTCCTTGGTAACAACGAAATATCAGAACCAGTATCAATTAAATATCTCATACCTGACGTCTTGTCGGCAATCGTCAGACGATAATTAACATTTGAGCTATCATGGATCGTCTGTACTCCAGACAGCTTTCTTAGTTTTCCTCTAACCTTTCATTTGATCGATCTCTTTTATCCTTTCCACTCCAAGAACAGGGTTTTTTACATTTAAAGGAATTTTCTTTAAATTTTTGATGATAATAACATAAGGGTTCTTCATTTCGAAATCTTGGCTTTGAAATGCT
>NW_027489614.1:0-32372 GCF_050948215.1 Halictus rubicundus | reverse complement strand
AATATACGATAATATTACTAGAATATAGAAGAATATACCAGAATATACCATAATATTACTAGAATATAGAAGAATATACCCGAATATACCTGAATATACCAGAATATACTAGAATACAGCAGAATATACCAGAATACACTTGAATATACCAGAATATACCATAATATTACTCGAATATAGAAGAATATACGAGAATATACGATAATATTACTAGAATATAGGAGAATATAAAATAATATTACTAGAATATACTTGAATATACCAGAATATACCATAATATTACTCGAATATGGAAGAATATACCAGAATATACCATAATATTACTAGAATATAGAAGAATATACCAGAATATACCATAATATTACTAGAATATAGAAGAATATACCAGAATATACCTGAATATACCTGAATGTACTAGAATATAGCAGAATATACCAGAATATGCTTGAATATACCAGAATATACCATAATATTACTCGAATATAGAAGAATATACGAGAATATACGATAATATTACTAGAATATAGGAGATTATACCATAATATTACTAGAATATAGAAGAATATTCGAGAATATACTAGAATATAGCAGAATATACCAGAATATACTTGAATATACCAGAATATACCATAATATTACCACAATATAGAAGAATATACCAGAATATACCATAATATTACTAGAATATAGAAGAATATACGAGAATATACGATAATATTAGTAGAATATAGGAGAATATACCAGAACATACCATAATATTACTGGAATATAGAAGAATATTCGAGAATATATTAGCATATAGCAGAATATACCAGAATATACTTGATTATACCAGAATATACCATAATATTACTCGAATATGGAAGAATATACCAGAATATACCATAATATTACTAGAATATAGAAGAATATACGAGAATATACCTGAATATACTAGAATATAGCAGAATATGCCAGAATATACCATAATATTACTAGAATATAGAAGAATATAGGAGAATATACCTGAATATACTAGAATATACCAGAATATACCAGAATATACCAGAATATACCAGAATATACCAGAATATACCAGAATATACCATAATATTACTCGAATATAGAAGAATATACCCGAATATACCTGAATATACCTGAATATACTAGAATACAGAAGAATATACCAGAATATACTTGAATATACCAGAATATACAATAATATTACTCGAATATAGAAGAATATACGAGAATATACCTGAATATACTAGAATATAGCAGAATATGCCAGAATATACCATAATATTACTAGAATATAGAAGAATATACGAGAATATACGATAATATTACTAGAATATAGGAGAATATACCAGAATATACCATAATATTACTAGAATATAGCAGAATATACCAGAATATACTTGAATATACCAGAATATACCATAATATTACTAGAATATAGAAGAATATACGAGAATATACGATAATATTACTAGAATATAGGAGAATATACCATAATATTACTAGAATATAGAAGAATATTCGAGAATATACTAGAATATAGCAGAATATACCAGAATATACTTGAATATACCAGAATATACCATAATATTAGTCGAATATGGAAGGATATACGAGAATATACCATAATATTACTAGAATATAGAAGAATATACCAGAATATACCATAATATTACTAGAATATAGAAAAATATACCAGAATATACCATAATATTACTACAATATAGAAGAATATACCCGAATATACCTTAATATACCTGAATATACTAGAATACAGCAGAATATACCATAATATACTTGAATATACCAGAATATCCCATAATATTACTCGAATATAGAAGAATATACGAGAATATACGATAATATTACTAGGATATAGGAGAATATAAAACAATATTACTAGAATATACTTGAATATACCAGAATATACCATAATATTACGCGAATATGGAAGAATATACGAGAATATACCTGAATATACTAGAATATAGCAGAATATGCCAGAATATACCATAATATTACTAGAATATAGAAGAATATACGAGAATATACCTGAATATACTAGAATATAGCAGAATGTACCAGACTATACCAGAATATATCATAATATTACTAGAATATAGAAGAATATGCGAGAATATACCTGAATATACTAGAATATACCAGAATATACCAGAATATACCAGAATATACCATAATATACCATAATATTACTCGAATATAGAAGAATATACGAGAATATACCATAATATTACTAGAATATAGAAGAATATAACAGAATATACCATAATATTACTAGAATATAGAAGAATATAACAGAATATACCATAATATTACTAGAATATAGAAGAATATACCAGAATATACCTGAATATACCTGAATGTACTAGAATATAGCAGAATATACCAGAATATGCTTGAATATACCAGAATATACCATAATATTACTCGAATATAGAAGAATATACGAGAATATACGATAATATTACTAGAATATAGGAGATTATACCATAATATTACTAGAATATAGAAGAATATTCGAGAATATACTAGAATATAGCAGAATATACCAGAATATACTTGAATATACCAGAACATACCATAATATTATCACAATATAGAAGAATATACCAGAATATACCATAATATTACTAGAATATAGAAGAATATACGAGAATATACGATAATATTAGTAGAATATAGGAGAATATACCAGAACATACCATAATATTACTGGAATATAGAAGAATATTCGAGAATATATTAGCATATAGCAGAATATACCAGAATATACTTGAATATACCAGAATATACCATAATATTACTCGAATATGGAAGAATATACCAGAATATACCATAATATTACTAGAAATATAGAAGAATATACGAGAATATACCTGAATATACTAGAATATAGCAGAATATGCCAGAATATACCATAATATTACTAGAATATAGAAGAATATACGAGAATATACCTGAATATACTAGAATATAGCAGAATATGCCAGAATATACCATAATATTACTAGAATATAGAAGAATATAGGAGAATATACCTGAATATACTAGAATATACCAGAATATACCAGAATATACCAGAATATACCAGAATATACCAGAATATACCAGAATATACCATAATATTACTCGAATATAGAAGAATATACCCGAATATACCTGAATATACCTGAATATACTAGAATACAGAAGAATATACCAGAATATACTTGATATACCAGAATATACAATAATATTACTCGAATATAGAAGAATATACGAGAATATACCTGAATATACTAGAATATAGCAGAATATGCCAGAATATACCATAATATTACTAGAATATAGAAGAATGTACGAGAATATACGATAATATTACTACAATATAGGAGAATATACCAGAATATACCATAATATTACTAGAATATAGCAGAATATACCAGAATATACTTGAATATACCAGAATGTACCATAATATTACTAGAATATAGAAGAGTATACGAGAATATACGATAATATTACTAGAATATAGGAGAATATACCATAATATTACTAGAATATAGATGAATATACTAGAATATACCAGAATATACCTGAATATACCTGAATGTACTAGATTATAGCAGAATATACCAGAATATACTTGAATATACCAGAATATACCATAATATTCCTCGAATATAGAAGAATATACGAGAATATACGATAATATTACTAGAATATAGGAGAATATACCATAATATTACTAGAATATAGAAGAATATTCGAGAATATACTAGAATATAGCAGAATATACCAGAATATACTTGAATATACCAGAATATACCATAATATTAGTCGAATATGGAAGGATATACGAGAATATACCATAATATTACTAGAATATAGAAGAATATACCAGAATATACCATAATATTACTAGAATATAGAAAAATATACCAGAATATACCATAATATTACTACAATATAGAAGAATATACCCGAATATACCTTAATATACCTGAATATACTAGAATACAGCAGAATATACCATAATATACTTGAATATACCAGAATATCCCATAATATTACTCGAATATAGAAGAATATACGAGAATATACGATAATATTACTAGGATATAGGAGAATATAAAACAATATTACTAGAATATACTAGAATATACTTGAATATACCAGAATATACCATAATATTACGCGAATATGGAAGAATATACGAGAATATACCTGAATATACTAGAATATAGCAGAATATGCCAGAATATATCATAATATTACTAGAATATAGAAGAATATGCGAGAATATACCTGAATATACTAGAATATACCAGAATATACCAGAATATACCAGAATATACCATAATATACCATAATATTACTCGAATATAGAAGAATATACGAGAATATACCATAATATTACTAGAATATAGAAGAATATAACAGAATATACCATAATATTACTAGAATATAGAAGAATATAACAGAATATACCATAATATTACTAGAATATAGAAGAATATACCCGAATATACCTGAATATACCAGAATATACTAGAATACAGCAGAATATACCAGAATATACTTGAATATACCAGAATATACCATAATATTACTCGAATATAGAAGAATATACGAGAATATACGATAATATTACTAGAATATAGAAGAATATACCAGAATATACCATAATATTACTAGAATATAGAAGAATATACCCGAATATACCTGAATATACCAGAATATACTAGAATACAGCAGAATATACCAGAATATACTTGAATATACCAGAATATACCATAATATTACTCGAATATAGAAGAATATACGAGAATATACGATAATATTACTAGAATATAGGAGAATATAAAATAATATTACTAGAATATACTTGAATATACCAGAATATACCATAATATTACTCGAATATGGAAGAATATACCAGAATATACCATAATATTACTAGAATATAGAAGAATATACCAGAATATACCATAATATTACTAGAATATAGAAGAATATACCAGAATATACCTGAATATACCTGAATGTACTAGAATATAGCAGAATATACCAGAATATGCTTGAATATACCAGAATATACCATAATATTACTCGAATATAGAAGAATATACGAGAATATACGATAATATTACTAGAATATAGGAGATTATACCATAATATTACTAGAATATAGAAGAATATTCGAGAATATACTAGAATATAGCAGAATATACCAGAATATACTTGAATATACCAGAATATACCATAATATTACCACAATATAGAAGAATATACCAGAATATACCATAATATTACTAGAATATAGAAGAATATACGAGAATATACGATAATATTACTAGAATATAGGAGAATATACCAGAACATACCATAATATTACTGGAATATAGAAGAATATACCAGAAAATTCCATAATATTACTAGAATATAGAAGAATATAGCAGAATATACCATAATATTACTAGAATATAGAAGAATATACCAGAATATACCATAATATTACTAGAATATAGAAGAATATTCGAGAATATACTAGAATATAGCAGAATATACCAGAATATACTTGAATATACCAGAATATACCATAATATTACCACAATATAGAAGAATATACCAGAATATACCATAATATTACTAGAATATAGAAGAATATACGAGAATATACGATAATATTACTAGAATATAGGAGAATATACCAGAACATACCATAATATTACTAGAATATAGAAGAATATTCGAGAATATATTAGCATATAGCAGAATATACCAGAATATACTTGAATATACCAGAATATACCATAATATTACTCGAATATGGAAGAATATACGAGAATATACCATAATATTACTAGAATATAGAAGAATATACCAGAATATACCATAATATTACTAGAATATAGAAGAATATACCAGAATATTCCATAATATTACTAGAATATAGAAGAATATAGCAGAATATACCATAATATTACAAGAATATAGAAGAATATACCAGAATATACCATAATATTACTAGAATATAGAAGAATATACCAGAATATACCATAATATTACTAGAATATAGAAGAATATAACAGAATATACTATAATATAGCAGAATATACCAGAATATTCCAGAATATACCAGAATATACCATAATATTACTCGAATATAGAAGAATATACTAGAATATAGCAGAATATACTAGAATATACGAGAATATAGCTGAATATGCCAGAATATACATAATATTACTAGAATATACAAGTATATACGAGAATATACCTGAATATACTAGAATATAGCAGAATATGCCAGAATATACCATAATATTACTAGAATATAGAAGAATATACCAGAATATACCATAATATTACTAGAATATAGAAGAATATACGAGAATATACCTGAATATACTAGAATATAGCAGAATATGCCAGAATATACCATAATATTACTAGAATATAGAAGAATATACGAGAATATACCTGAAGATACTAGAATATAGCAGAATGTACCAGAATATACCAGAATATATCATAATATTACTAGAATACAGAAGAATATACGAGAATATACCTGAATATACTAGAATATACCAGAATATACCAGAATATACCAGAATGTACCATAATATACCATAATATTACTAGAATATAGAAGAATATACCAGAATATACCATAATATTACTAGAATATAGAAGAATATACCAGAATCTACCACAATACTACTAGAATATAGAAGAACATTCGAGAATATACTAGAATATAGCAGAATATGCCAGAATATACATAATATTACTAGAATATAGAAGAATATACGAGAATATACGATAATATTACTAGAATATAGAAGGATATACGAGAATATACCTGAATATACTAGAATATACTAGAATATACCTGAATATACCAGAATATACTTGAATATACCAGAATATACCATAATATTACTCGAATATGGAAGAATATACGAGAATATACCATAATATTACTAGAATATAGAAGAATATACCAGAATATACCATAATATTACTAGAATATAGAAGAATATACCAGAATATACCATAATATTACTAGAATATAGAAGAATATACCAGAATATACCATAATATTACTAGAATATAGAAGAATATACCCGAATATACCTGAATATACCAGAATATACTAGAATACAGCAGAATATACCAGAATATACTTGAATATACCAGAATATACCATAATATTACTTGAATATAGAAGAATATACGAGAATATACGATAATATTACTAGAATATAGGAGAATATACCAGAACATACCATAATATTACTAGAATATAGAAGAATATACCAGAATATACCATAATATTACTAGAATATAGAAGAATATACCAGAATATTCCATAATATTACTAGAATATAGAAGAATATAGCAGAATATACCATAATATTACTAGAATATAGAAGAATATACCAGAATATACCATAATATTACTAGAATATAGAAGAATATACCAGAATATACCATAATATTACTAGAATATAGAAGAATATAACAGAATATACTATAATATAGCAGAATATACCAGAATATTCCAGAATATACCAGAATATACCATAATATTACTCGAATATAGAAGAATATACGAGAATATACAAGAATATACTAGAATATAGCAGAATATACTAGAATATACGAGAATATAGCTGAATATGCCAGAATATAACATAATATTACTAGAATATACAAGAATATACGAGAATATACCTGAATATACTAGAATATAGCAGAATATGCCAGAATATACCATAATATTACTAGAATATAGAAGAATATACCAGAATATACCATAATATTACTAGAATATAGAAGAATATACGAGAATATACCTGAATATACTAGAATATAGCAGAATATGCCAGAATATACCATAATATTACTAGAATATAGAAGAATATAACAGAATATACTATAATATAGCAGAATATACCAGAATATTCCAGAATATACCAGAATATACCATAATATTACTCGAATATAGAAGAATATACGAGAATATACCTGAATATACTAGAATATAGCAGAATATGCCAGAATATACCATAATACTACTAGAATATAGAAGAATATACCAGAATATACCATAATATTACTAGAATATAGAAGAATGTACCAGAATATACCATAATATTACTAGAATATAGAAGAATATACCAGAATATACCATAATATTACTAGAATATAGAAGAATATACCAGAATATACCATAATATTACTAGAATATAGAAGAATATACCAGAATATACCATAATATTACTAGAATATAGAAGAATATACCAGAATATACCATAAGAATTACTAGAATATACCAGAATATACCTGAATATACCTGAATATACTAGAATATAGCAGAATATACCAGAATATACTTGAATATACCAGAATATACCATAATATTACTCGAATGTAGAAGAATATACGAGAATATACGATAATATTACTAGAATATAGGAGTATATACCATAATATTACTCGAATATAGAAGAATATACGAGAATATGCCAAAATATACTAGAATATAGCAGAATATGAAAGAATATACCATAATATTACTAGAATATAGAAGAATATACGAGAATATACCTGAATATACCTGAATATACTAGAATATAGCAGAATATACCAGAATATACCATAAGAATTACTAGAATATACCAGAATATACCTGAATATACCTGAATATACTAGAATATAGCAGAATATTCCAGAATATACTTGAATATACCAGAATATACCATAATATTACTCGAATGTAGAAGAATATACGAGAATATAAGATAATATTACTAGAATATAGGAGTATATACCATAATATTACTCGAATATAGAAGAATATACGAGAATATGCCAAAATATACTAGAATATAGCAGAATATACTAGAATATAGCAGAATATACCAGAATATACCAGAGTATACCATAATATTACTCGAATATGGAAGATTATACGAGAATATAGCATAATATTACTAGAATATAGAAGAATGTACCAGAATATACCATAATATTACTAGAATATAGAAGAATATACCAGAATATACCATAATATTACTAGAATATAGAAGAATATACCAGAATATTCCATAATATTACTAGAATATAGAAGAATATAGCAGAATATACCATAATATTACTAGAATATAGAAGAATATACCAGAATATACCATAATATTACTAGAATATAGAAGAATATAACAGAATATACTATAATATAGCAGAATATACCAGAATATTCCAGAATATACCAGAATATACCATAATATTACTCGAATATAGAAGAATATACGAGAATATACAAGAATATACTAGAATATAGCAGAATATACTAGAATATACGAGAATATAGCTGAATATGCCAGAATATACCATAATATTACTAGAATATACAAGAATATACGAGAATATACCTGAATATACTAGAATATAGCAGAATATGCCAGAATATACCATAATATTACTAGAATATAGAAGAATATACCAGAATATACCATAATATTACTAGAATATAGAAGAATATACGAGAATATACCTGAATATACTAGAATATAGCAGAATATGCCAGAATATACCATAATATTACTAGAATATAGAAGAATATAACAGAATATACTATAATATAGCAGAATATACCAGAATATTCCAGAATATACCAGAATATACCATAATATTACTCGAATATAGAAGAATATACGAGAATATACCTGAATATACTAGAATATAGCAGAATATGCCAGAATATACCATAATACTACTAGAATATAGAAGAATATACCAGAATATACCATAATATTACTAGAATATAGAAGAATGTACCAGAATATACCATAATATTACTAGAATATAGAAGAATATACCAGAATATACCATAATATTACTAGAATATAGAAGAATATACCAGAATATACCATAATATTACTAGAATATAGAAGAATATACCAGAATATACCATAATATTACTAGAATATAGAAGAATATACCAGAATATACCATAAGAATTACTAGAATATACCAGAATATACCTGAATATACCTGAATATACTAGAATATAGCAGAATATACCAGAATATACTTGAATATACCAGAATATACCATAATATTACTCGAATGTAGAAGAATATACGAGAATATACGATAATATTACTAGAATATAGGAGTATATACCATAATATTACTCGAATATAGAAGAATATACGAGAATATGCCAAAATATACTAGAATATAGCAGAATATGAAAGAATATACCATAATATTACTAGAATATAGAAGAATATACGAGAATATACCTGAATATACCTGAATATACTAGAATATAGCAGAATATACCAGAATATACCATAAGAATTACTAGAATATACCAGAATATACCTGAATATACCTGAATATACTAGAATATAGCAGAATATTCCAGAATATACTTGAATATACCAGAATATACCATAATATTACTCGAATGTAGAAGAATATACGAGAATATAAGATAATATTACTAGAATATAGGAGTATATACCATAATATTACTCGAATATAGAAGAATATACGAGAATATGCCAAAATATACTAGAATATAGCAGAATATACTAGAATATAGCAGAATATACCAGAATATACCAGAGTATACCATAATATTACTCGAATATGGAAGATTATACGAGAATATAGCATAATATTACTAGAATATAGAAGAATGTACCAGAATATACCATAATATTACTAGAATATAGAAGAATATACCAGAATATACCATAATATTACTAGAATATAGAAGAATATACCAGAATATTCCATAATATTACTAGAATATAGAAGAATATAACAGAATATACTATAATATAGCAGAATATACCAGAATATTCCAGAATATACCAGAATATACCATAATATTACTCGAATATAGAAGAATATACGAGAATATACAAGAATATACTAGAATATAGCAGAATATACTAGAATATACGAGAATATAGCTGAATATGCCAGAATATACCATAATATTACTAGAATATACAAGAATATACGAGAATATACCTGAATATACTAGAATATAGCAGAATATGCCAGAATATACCATAATATTACTAGAATATAGAAGAATATACCAGAATATACCATAATATTACTAGAATATAGAAGAATATACGAGAATATACCTGAATATACTAGAATATAGCAGAATATGCCAGAATATACCATAATATTACTAGAATATAGAAGAATATAACAGAATATACTATAATATAGCAGAATATACCAGAATATTCCAGAATATACCAGAATATACCATAATATTACTCGAATATAGAAGAATATACGAGAATATACCTGAATATACTAGAATATAGCAGAATATGCCAGAATATACCATAATACTACTAGAATATAGAAGAATATACCAGAATATACCATAATATTACTAGAATATAGAAGAATGTACCAGAATATACCATAATATTACTAGAATATAGAAGAATATACCAGAATATACCATAATATTACTAGAATATAGAAGAATATACCAGAATATACCATAATATTACTAGAATATAGAAGAATATACCAGAATATACTGTAGCGGCTAGCGGGGCGCCGGAAGAGAAATCTTCAGCGCACCAGCACCAAGAAAGATTTATGGTTTGCACAGCATAAGACGCTATTTGTGAGAAAACGTCTTTAACGTTTTTGGCCACTTAGCGGACAGATGTGTCCTTGTAGTTCCTAGCGACGAACTCAATAGCGCAAGTGGACGCCATAAATTTTGGGTAGTCTAAGGGTCTCCAGCCTAGAGTGTCCCAGCGACGCGTGCCTGGTTTCTATCACCCGGGAAAGCTGGGCCCATTGACGTAAGCCAGCAGTCACGTACCGCACTTAGCACGGGGCCCGGAAGACACCCCGCTGCATCACCAAAATTAGATTTTTAGCAGAACGACACGCTCACCCTTCTCACGCACGAGAGGCGTGGAACGTGGGCGTGTTATGCAAAATGCACGGACTGGTGGAAGTTCCCCGCAAGGACTTCCACCAATCAGCCGACAAGCATTTTTGAAGATATAAGGCAGAGACTACCGACGCGAAAGGAGAAGTCACGAAGTCGTGACACAGCCGCGTATCCGCCGAGTGACTTAGAGTCTAGTCCGGTCGTTGCTAAGTTGCAATAACAGTTCAACCGCGAGTCGAAGCGAATCGCCGGTTTTAGTCGAACCACCCCGGACGCTCTCGCGACATCACTCTTTATTGTAAATAAACGACTCAGTCACGTACACCTGATTTGAACACTCATTCTAAGGCACCCGCCTTATATAACCCTGTTCCTTCATTGGTGACCCCGACGTGATCAGGGTGACTGAGTCGCATCACGCGCATTTTTTTTTTTCTTTTCTCTCGAAGTGCGTGTAGTGCAGTGATATTGAAATGGAGACAACGACGCCAGAAGTCAGCAAGGTCGCCATCAGGATCCCACCTTTCTGGCCTGAGCAACCCGAACTGTGGTTCCGCCAAATCGAGGCACAGTTCGCCCTAAACGGGATTACAGCTGACACGACAAAATTTTATCACATACTGTCTCAGCTCGAGCCCAAATACGCGGTGGAAGTGCAGGACATTTTTATAAACCCACCGGAGGCCAACAAGTATGGGACACTAAGGTCCGAACTTCTGAAGAGGCTGTCGGCGACCCAAGGAAAAAGGATCCGGCAGCTGCTGGAGCAGGAGGAAATAGGCGACCGAACCCCGTCGCAATTCTTACGCCATATGCGGAACCTCGCAGGTACCACAGTCAGCGACGAGTTCCTGCGGACCCTGTGGTCAGGTAGACTACCCAACGTGACCAGAGCCATCGTCTCGGCTCAGTCAGACCTGCCATTAAGCAAGCTAGCCGAGATAGCCGACCAGATCCACGCGGAGGTGCAGCCAGCCCAGGTAGCCAGCACGTCGGCCCCAACGCAGTCCGACCGCCTGGCAGAGCTCCTGATCGACCGATTGGAGAAACTGGAGCTTCGAATCGCCGAAACATCCCGACCTTGCAGTCACAAGGGAAGCAGGACGCCCAGACGGAGTCGGTCTTCGTCCAGGTCATCGCGTAAGACGGAGAACGTCTGCTGGTATCACCAGAGGTTTGGGAAGGAGTCCACCAAATGCCGCCAGCCGTGTTCGTATGCGGGAAACGAGTCCCTCCGACACTGACCGCGGCAGCCAGTGACGGAACATCCACCTGCCGCCTCTTCGTCACGGACAAAGTGACGAAGACCGAATACCTCGTCGACACTGGCTCGGACCTTTGTGTGTATCCACGCACACTCGTCAAAGGCCGAGTCAGCAAGACGTCATACGAGATGGTTGCGGCAAACGGATCGACGATCGGCACCTACGGCATCCGCGTGATGGACCTCAACCTGGGACTACGGAGGGCCTTCCAGTGGAGGTTCATCATCGCCGACGTGGGAAAACCCATCATTGGCGCCGACTTCCTCACGCGCTACGGCCTACTGGTGGACCTCAGGCGACGACGCCTGATCGACCAGACGACATCGCGGACGACAACGGGACGCACCGTCGTGGGTTTCACGGACTCCATCCGGACCATCGCGGGAAACTCACGCTACCACCAGCTGCTAGCCCAGTTTCCCGACGTGACCCGACCCACAGCGACTCCTAGGCAAGTCAAACACGATGTTGTACATCATATTGTAACGACTCCCGGCACCCCCGCGTATTGTAAGACCCGCCGATTGTCCACCGATATGTACAAGGTCGCTCGCGCAGAGTTCGAGGAACTGTTATCTCGGGGTCACATCCGTCCTTCTAAAAGCCAGTGGGCTTCTGCCCTACACATGGTGCAGAAGAAGGACAACGGATGGCGGCCCTGCGGCGATTACAGGACCTTAAACGCTCGCACGATCCCCGACCGGTATCCCATACCACATATCGAGGACTTCGCGCGAACATTAGCAGGGAAGACAGTGTTTACTACGTTAGACCTGGTCCGCGCGTACCACCAGATACCGGTAAACCCTCGCGATATTCCGAAGACCGCGGTAACGACGCCGTTCGGGTTGTACGAGTACACCGTCATGCCGTTCGGTTTGCGCAACGCGGCGCAGACGTTTCAACGCTTCATCGACACCGTCTTACGCGGTTTCGATTTTTGCTATGCGTATCTAGACGATATTCTAGTAGCGTCAGTCGATGAAGACGAGCATATGGAACATCTGCGTCAACTCCTCGAGCGGCTTAACGAGTACGGTGTCATCGTAAACCCGAGCAAATGCGTATTCGCCGCTACCGAAGTCAAGTTTCTCGGGTATATTGTGAACGGCAACGGCACGAGGCCTCTACCTGAAAAAGTAAAGGCCATAAACGAATTTCCGAAACCAGAGACCGCGAAACAGCTCCGTAGGTTCCTCGGTATGTTAAACTTTTATAGACGGTTCATACCTAACGCCGCGGCGGTACAAACACCGCTTCACCACCTGCTCAGCGGTCGGACGGCGAAAGGCAACGCCCCGATCCAATGGTCAGGTGAAGCGGAAACAGCGTTTCAAGCATCCAAAGATGCACTTGCCAACGCTACGCTACTAACGCATCCATCGAGTCGTTCGCAACTCGCGATTATGGTGGATGCGTCGGATTTCGCGATCGGAGCAACGCTGCAACAGCGACAAGGAAATTCGTGGAGGCCACTAGCCTTCCACACGAAATCCATGTCGCCCGCACAGCGTAACTACAGCGCATACGATCGCGAACTTCTAGCGATATATACAGCGGTTAAGAAATTCCGACATATGGTCGAAGGTCGTTCGTTCACGATATACACCGATCATAAACCTCTGACTTTCGCGTTCAACCAGAGATCCGACAAATGTTCCCCTCGACAGTTTCGGTATCTGGATTACGTAGGCCAGTTCACCACTGACATTCGGCACATCAGCGGCAAAGATAATGAGGTGGCGGACGCACTATCGCGAATCGAATCCATCGCGTCGACTATAGACTACGCGGAATTAGCTCGTTCGCAAGAAAACGACAAAGAAGTCGACAAGTTCTTAACCGCGTCCGACACCTCATTAACGCTCAAGCGCGTCAAATTAATCGACAGCGACGTCGAAGTCTATTGCGACGTGTCAACGAATGTCGCGCGCCCATTCGTAACAGCACCGTTTCGCCGTCACGCGTTCTCAGCTGTCCATAACTGCGCCCATCCAGGTATCAAGGCCACCGCGAAACTCTGCAAACAGAGATTTGTTTGGCCGTCGATAGAACGCGACTGTCGCGCCTGGGCTCGCAGTTGTACCGAATGTCAGCGCGCTAAAACGAGTAGACATGTCTTCAGCCCGATATCGGAATTCAAAGCGCCGTCCGCCAGATTCGAGCACATCCATCTCGATTTGGTGGGCCCGCTACCGATATCAGACGGCAAAAGATACTGCCTCACATGCGTCGATCGCTTCACGCGTTGGCCCGAAGCCTTTCCGATCGCCAATATCGAGGCAGAAACGGTAGCGAAAGAGTTTGTCGCCGGATGGGTGGCTAGATTCGGTACCCCCATCCGGATCACAACGGACCAGGGTAGGCAGTTCGAATCGCAGTTGTTCAAACACCTGAGCAATTTATTAGGCGCGAAGCATATTCGAACTGCAGCCTATCATCCGGCGGCAAACGGCATGGTCGAGCGCTTCCATAGACAGCTCAAAGCTGCCATAAAGTGCCACGGCACGCAACGTTGGACCGATGCGTTGCCCGTAGTACTTTTAGGTATTAGGGCAGCGTATCGGGACGACCTGCTGGCATCAACGGCAGAGCTCGTCTATGGCGAGAGCGTTCGGCTACCTGCCGAATTTTTTACCAACACGGCGAGCAACGAAGACCCCGCGAGCATGGTGAGGCAGTTACGCGAACACTTCCGCGACGTTCGCCCGGTGCCGGGATCGCGTCATGGTGGCAACAAAGTGTTTGTCTACAAAGACCTAGCGACCGCCTCCCACGTGTACCTTCGTACCGACGCAACGCGGACCCCATTGCAAAACGCGTACGAAGGACCTTTCCCAGTTATTTCGCGTAACGGGAAGAATTTCAAGATTCGAGTGCGCGGAAAAGACACAACGGTAACCATTGACCGCCTTAAACCCGCGTACACGGTAAACGGTGACGAGACCGTACGATACAAAGACTCGCAACCGACGACCGAGCCGACCCCCGCGCAGGTACCTGTCCACACGCGCTCAGGTAGACGCGTTAGATTTCCTGACTACCTGCAGGTCGGAACGTGAGACAACCTTGCCACGTTGTATATATATTGTACATTTTGTAAATAGCCAGCTACAATAAGAATAGGTATAGATTACCCGGTAATTAGGATTAAGTTAGGATAGCGTTAGCACTGGTAAGGGGGTGATGTAGCGGCTAGCGGGGCGCCGGAAGAGAAATCTTCAGCGCACCAGCACCAAGAAAGATTTATGGTTTGCACAGCATAAGACGCTATTTGTGAGAAAACGTCTTTAACGTTTTTGGCCACTTAGCGGACAGATGTGTCCTTGTAGTTCCTAGCGACGAACTCAATAGCGCAAGTGGACGCCATAAATTTTGGGTAGTCTAAGGGTCTCCAGCCTAGAGTGTCCCAGCGACGCGTGCCTGGTTTCTATCACCCGGGAAAGCTGGGCCCATTGACGTAAGCCAGCAGTCACGTACCGCACTTAGCACGGGGCCCGGAAGACACCCCGCTGCATCACCAAAATTAGATTTTTAGCAGAACGACACGCTCACCCTTCTCACGCACGAGAGGCGTGGAACGTGGGCGTGTTATGCAAAATGCACGGACTGGTGGAAGTTCCCCGCAAGGACTTCCACCAATCAGCCGACAAGCATTTTTGAAGATATAAGGCAGAGACTACCGACGCGAAAGGAGAAGTCACGAAGTCGAGACACAGCCGCGTATCCGCCGAGTGACTTAGAGTCTAGTCCGGTCGTTGCTAAGTTGCAATAACAGTTCAACCGCGAGTCGAAGCGAATCGCCGGTTTTAGTCGAACCACCCCGGACGCTCTCGCGACATCACTCTTTATTGTAAATAAACGACTCAGTCACGTACACCTGATTTGAACACTCATTCTAAGGCACCCGCCTTATATAACTCTGTTCCTTCAATACCATAATATTACTAGAATATAGAAGAATATACCAGAATATACCATAAGAATTACTAGAATATACCAGAATATACCTGAATATACCTGAATATACTAGAATATAGCAGAATATACCAGAATATACTTGAATATACCAGAATATACCATAATATTACTCGAATGTAGAAGAATATACGAGAATATGCCAAAATATACTAGAATATAGCAGAATATGAAAGAATATACCATAATATTACTAGAATATAGAAGAATATACGAGAATATACCTGAATATACCTGAATATACTAGAATATAGCAGAATATACCAGAATATACTTGAATATACCAGAATATACCATAATATTACTCGAATATAGAAGAATATATGAGAATATACGATAATATTACTAGAATATAGGAGAATATACCGGAATATACCATAATATTACTAGAATATAGAAGAATATACCAGAATATACCATAATATTACTAGAATATAGAAGAATATACCAGAATATACCATAATATTACTAGAATATAGAAGAATATACGAGAATATACCAGAATATACTAGAATATAGCAGAATATACTAGAATATAGCAGAATATACCAGAATATACCAGAGTATACCATAATATTACTCGAATATGGAAGATTATTCGAGAATATAGCATAATAGTACTAGAATATAGTAGAATATACCAGAATATACAATAATATTACTAGAATATAGAAGAATATACCAGAATATACCATAATATTACTAGAATATAGAAGAATATACCAGAATATACCATAATATTACTAGAATATAGAAGAATATACGAGAATATACCAGAATATAGCAGAATATACAAGAATATACCAGAATATACCATAGTATACCATAATATTACTCGAATATGGAAGATTATACGAGAATATAGCATAATATTTCTAGAATATAGAAGAATGTACCAGAATATACCATAATATTACTAGAATATAGAAGAATATACCAGAATATACCATAATATTACTAGAATATAGAAGAATATACCAGAATATACCATAATATTACCAGAATATAGAAGAATATACCAGAATATACCATAATATTACTAGAATATAGAAGAATATACCAGAATATACCATAAGAATTACTAGAATATACCAGAATATACCTGAATATACCTGAATATACTAGAATATAGCAGAATATTCCAGAATATACTTGAATATACCAGAATATACCATAATATTACTCGAATGTAGAAGAATATACGAGAATATAAGATAATATTACTAGAATATAGGAGTATATACCATAATATTACTCGAATATAGAAGAATATACGAGAATATGCCAAAATATACTAGAATATAGCAGAATATAATAGAATATACGAGAATATAGTAGAATATGAAAGAATATACCATAATATTACTAGAATATAGAAGAATATACCAGAATATACCATAATATTACTAGAATATAGAAGAATATACGAGAATATACCAGAATATAGCAGAATATACAAGAATATACCAGAATATACCATAGTATACCATAATATTACTCGAATATGGAAGATTATACGAGAATATAGCATAATATTTCTAGAATATAGAAGAATGTACCAGAATATACCATAATATTACTAGAATATAGAAGAATATACCAGAATATACCATAATATTACTAGAATATAGAAGAATATACCAGAATATACCATAATATTACCAGAATATAGAAGAATATACCAGAATATACCATAATATTACTAGAATATAGAAGAATATACCAGAATATACCATAAGAATTACTAGAATATACCAGAATATACCTGAATATACCTGAATATACTAGAATATAGCAGAATATTCCAGAATATACTTGAATATACCAGAATATACCATAATATTACTCGAATGTAGAAGAATATACGAGAATATAAGATAATATTACTAGAATATAGGAGTATATACCATAATATTACTCGAATATAGAAGAATATACGAGAATATGCCAAAATATACTAGAATATAGCAGAATATACTAGAATATAGCAGAATATACCAGAATATACCAGAGTATACCATAATATTACTCGAATATGGAAGATTATACGAGAATATAGCATAATATTACTAGAATATAGAAGAATGTACCAGAATATACCATAATATTACTAGAATATAGAAGAATATACCAGAATATACCATAATATTACTAGAATATAGAAGAATATACCAGAAAATACCATAATATTACTAGAATATAGAAGAATATACCAGAATATACCATAATATTACTAGAATATAGAAGAATATACCAGAATATACCATAAGAATTACTAGAATATACCAGAATATACCTGAATATACTAGAATATAGCAGAATATACCAGAATATACTTGAATATACCAGAATATACCATAATATTACTCGAATGTAGAAGAATATACGAGAATATACGATAATATTACTAGAATATAGGAGTATATACCATAATATTACTCGAATATAGAAGAATATACGAGAATATGCCAAAATATACTAGAATATAGCAGAATATGAAAGAATATACCATAATATTACTAGAATATAGAAGAATATACGAGAATATACCTGAATATACCTGAATATACTAGAATATAGCAGAATATACCAGAATATACTTGAATATACCAGAATATACCATAATATTACTCGAATATAGAAGAATATATGAGAATATACGATAATATTACTAGAATATAGGAGAATATTCCGGAATATACCATAATATTACTAGAATATAGAAGAATATACCAGAATATAGCATAATATTACTAGAATATAGAAGAATATACCAGAATATACCATAATATTACTAGAATATAGAAGAATATACGAGAATATACCAGAATATACTAGAATATAGCAGAATATACTAGAATATAGCAGAATATACCAGAATATACCAGAGTATACCATAATATTACTCGAATATGGAAGATTATTCGAGAATATAGCATAATAGTACTAGAATATAGTAGAATATACCAGAATATACAATAATATTACTAGAATATAGAAGAATATACCAGAATATACCATAATATTACTAGAATATAGAAGAATATACCAGAATATACCATAATATTACTAGAATATAGAAGAATATACGAGAATATACCAGAATATAGCAGAATATACAAGAATATACCAGAATATACCATAGTATACCATAATATTACTCGAATATGGAAGATTATACGAGAATATAGCATAATATTTCTAGAATATAGAAGAATGTACCAGAATATACCATAATATTACTAGAATATAGAAGAATATACCAGAATATACCATAATATTACTAGAATATAGAAGAATATACCAGAATATACCATAATATTACCAGAATATAGAAGAATATACCAGAATATACCATAATATTACTAGAATATAGAAGAATATACCAGAATATACCATAAGAATTACTAGAATATACCAGAATATACCTGAATATACCTGAATATACTAGAATATAGCAGAATATTCCAGAATATACTTGAATATACCAGAATATACCATAATATTACTCGAATGTAGAAGAATATACGAGAATATAAGATAATATTACTAGAATATAGGAGTATATACCATAATATTACTCGAATATAGAAGAATATACGAGAATATGCCAAAATATACTAGAATATAGCAGAATATAATAGAATATACGAGAATATAGTAGAATATGAAAGAATATACCATAATATTACTAGAATATAGAAGAATATACGAGAATATACCTGAATATACTTGAATATACTAGAATATAGCAGAATATACCAGAATATACTTGAATATACCAGAATATACCATAATATTACTCGAATATAGAAGAATATACGAGAATATACGATAATATTACTAGAATATAGGAGAATATACCATAATATTACTAGAATATAGAAGAATATTCGAGAATATACTAGAATATAGCAGAATATACCAGTATATACTTGAATATACCAGAATATATCATAATATTACTCGATTATAGAAGAATACACGAGGATATACCTGAATATACTAGAATATAGCAGAATATGCCAGAATATACCATAATATTACTAGAATATACAAGAATATACGAGAATATACCTGAATATACTAGAATATAGCAGAATGTACCAGAATATACCAGAATATACCATAATATTATTAGAATATAGAAGAATATACCAGAATATACCATAATATTACTAGAATATAGAAGAATATACCAGAATATACCTGAATATACTAGAATATAGCAGAATATACCAGAATATACCATAATATTACTCGAATATAGAAGAATATACCAGAATATACCATAATATTACTCGAATATAGAAGAATATACGAGAATATACTATAATACTACTAGAATATAGGAGAATATACCATAATATTACTAGAATATAGAAGAATATTCGAGAATATACTAGAATATAGCAGAATATAGCAGAATATACTTGAATATACCAGAATATACCATAATATTACTCGAATATGGAAGAATATACGAGAATATAGCATAATATTACTCGAATATAGAAGAATATATGAGAATATACGATAATATTACTAGAATATAGGAGAATATACCATAACATTACTAGAATATAGAAGAATATACCAGAATATACCATAATATTACTAGAATATAGAAGAATATACGAGAATATACCAGAATATACTAGAATATAGCAGAATATACTAGAATATAGCAGAATATACCAGAATATACCATAATATTACTAGAATATAGAAGAATATACGAGAATATACCTGAATATACTAGAATATAGCAGAATATGCCAAAATATACCATAATATTACTCGAATATAGAAGAATATACGAGAATATACCATAATATTACTAGAATATAGAAGAATATACCAGAATATACCATAATATTACTAGAATATAGAAGAATATACCAGAATATACCATAATATTACTAGAATATGGAAGAATATACGAGAATATACCATAATAATACTAGAATATAGAAGAATATACCAGAATATACCATAAGAATTACTAGAATATACCAGAATATACCTGAATATACCTGAATATACTAGAATATAGCAGAATATACCAGAATATACTTGAATATACTAGAATATACCATAATATTACACGAATGTAGAAGAATATACGAGAATATACGATAATATTACTAGAATATAGGAGTATATACCATAATATTACTCGAATATAGAAGAATATACGAGAATATGCGAAAATATACTAGAATATAGCAGAATATGAAAGAATATACCATAATATTACTAGAATATAGAAGAATATACGAGAATATACCTGAATATACCTGAATATACTAGAATATACCAGAATATACAAGAATATACTTGAATATACCATAATATACCATAATATTACTCGAATATAGATGAATATACGAGAATATTCCATAATATTACTAGAATATAGAAGAATATACCAGAATATACCACAATATTACTAGAATATAGAAGAATATACCAGAATATACCAAAATATTACTAGAATATAGAAGAATATACGAGAATATACCTGAATATACCTGAATATACTAGAATATACCAGAATATACAAGAATATACTTGAATATACCATAATATACCATAATATTACTCGAATATAGAAGAATATACGAGAATATTCCATAATATTACTAGAATATAATAGAAGAATATACCAGAATATACCACAATATTACTAGAATATAGAAGAATATGCCAGAATATACCATAATATTACTAGAATATACAAGAATATACGAGAATATACCTGAATATACTAGAATATAGCAGAATGTACCAGAATATACCAGAATATACCATAATATTATTAGAATATAGAAGAATATACCAGAATATACCATAATATTACTAGAATATAGAAGAATATACCAGAATATACCTGAATATACTAGAATATAGCAGAATATACCAGAATATACCATAATATTACTCGAATATAGAAGAATATACCAGAATATACCCTAATATTACTCGAATATAGAAGAATATACGAGAATATACTATAATATTACTAGAATATAGGAGAATATACCATAATATTACTAGAATATAGAAGAATATTCGAGAATATACTAGAATATAGCAGAATATAGCAGAATATACTTGAATATACCAGAATATACCATAATATTACTCGAATATGGAAGAATATACGAGAATATAGCATAATATTACTCGAATATAGAAGAATATATGAGAATATACGATAATATTACTAGAATATAGGAGAATATACCATAACATTACTAGAATATAGAAGAATATACCAGAATATACCATAATATTACTAGAATATAGAAGAATATACGAGAATATACCAGAATATACTAGAATATAGCAGAATATACTAGAATATAGCAGAATATACCAGAATATCCCATAATATTACTAGAATATAGAAGAATATACGAGAATATACCTGAATATACTAGAATATAGCAGAATATGCCAAAATATACCATAATATTACTCGAATATAGAAGAATATACGAGAATATACCATAATATTACTAGAATATAGAAGAATATACCAGAATATACCATAATATTACTAGAATATAGAAGAATATACCAGAATATACCATAATATTACTAGAATATGGAAGAATATACGAGAATATACCATAATATTACTAGAATATAGAAGAATATACGAGAATATACCAAAATATACTAGAATATAGCAGAATATACTAGAATATAGCAGAATATACCAGAATATACCAGAATATACCATAATATTACTAGAATATAGAAGAATATACGAGAATATACCTGAATATACTAGACTATACCAGAATAGACCAGAATATACCAGAATATACCATAATATTACTAGAATATAGAAGAATATACCAGAATATAAAATAATATTACTAGAATATAGAAGAATATACGAGAATATACCAGAATATACTAGAATATAGCAGAATATACTAGAATATAGCAGAATATACCAGAATATACCAGAATATACCAGAATATACCACAATATTACTAGAATATAGAAGAATATACGAGAATATACCTGAATATACTAGAATTTAGCAGAATATGCCAAAATATACCATAATATTACTCGAATATAGAAGAATATACCAGAATATACCATAATATTACTAGAATATAGAAGAATATACGAGAATATACGGTAATATTACTAGAATATAGGAGAATATACCATAATATTACTCGAATATAGAAGAATATACGAGAATATGCCAAAATATACTAGAATATAGCAGAATATAATAAAATATACGAGAATATAGCAGAATATGAAAGAATATACCATAATATTACTAGAATATTGAAGAATATACGAGAATATACCTGAATATACCTGAATATACTAGAATATAGTAGAATATACCAGAATATACTTGAATATACCAGAATATACCATAATATTACTCGAATATAGAAGAATATATGAGAATATACGATAATATTACTAGAATATAGGAGAATATACCATAATATTACTAGAATATAGAAGAATATACGAGAATATACCTGAATATACTAGGACTATACCAGAATAGACCAGAATATACCAGAATATACCATAATATTACTCGAATATAGTAGAATATATGAGAATATACGATAATATTACTAGAATATAGGAGAATATACCATAACATTACTAGAATATACAAGAATATTCGAGAACATACTAGAATATAGCAGAATATACCAGAATATACTTGAATATACCAGAATATACCATAATATTACTCGAATATAGAAGAATATATGAGAATATACGATAATATTACTAGAATATAGGAGAATATACCGGAATATACCATAATATTACTAGAATATAGAAGAATATACCAGAATATACCATAATATTACTAGAATATAGAAGAATATAACAGAATATACCTGAATATACCTGAATATACCAGAATATAGCAGAATATACCAGAATATACTTGAATATACCAGAATATACAATAATATTACTCGAATATACCATAATATTACTCGAATATAGAAGAATATACGAGAATATACGATAATATTACTAGAATATAGAAGAATAGACCAGAATATACCATAAAATTACTAGAATATAGAAGAATATACTAGAATATAGCAGAATATACTAGAATATAGCAGAATATACCAGAATATACCAGAATATACCAGAATATACCATAATATTACTCAAATATAGAAGAATATACGAGAATATATCATAATATTACTAGAATATAGAAGAATATACCAGAATATACCATAACATTACTAGAATATAGAAGAATATACCAGAATATAAAATAATATTACTCGAATATAGAAGAATATATGAGAATATACGATAATATTACTAGAATATAGGAGAATATACCGGAATATACCATAATATTACTAGAATATAGAAGAATATACCAGAATATACCATAATATTACTAGAATATAGAAGAATATACGAGAATATACCAGAATATAGCAGAATATACAAGAATATACTTGAATATACCATAATATACCATAATATTACTCGAATATAGAAGAATATACGAGAATATACCATAATATTACTAGAATATAGAAGAATATACCAGAATATACCTGAATATACCTGAATATACTAAAATATAGCAGAATATACTAGAATATAGCAGAATATACCAGAATATACCAGAATATACTTGAATATACCAGAACATATCATAATATTACTCGAATATAGAAGAATATACGAGAATATACGATAATATTACTAGAATATAGGAGAATATACCATAATATTACTAGAATATAGAAGAATATTCGAGAATATACTAGAATATAGCAGAATATACGAGAATATACTTGAATATACCAGAATATATCATAATATTACTCGAATATAGAAGAATATACGAGAATATACCAGAATATTACTAGAATATATAAGAATATACCAGAATATACCATAATATTACTAGAATATAGAAGAATATACGAGAATATACCAAAATATACTAGAATATAGCAGAATATACTAGAATATAGCAGAATATACCAGAATATACCAGAATATACCATAATATTAGTAGAATATAGAAGAATATACGAGAATATACCTGAATATACTAGACTATACCAGAATAGACCAGAATATACCAGAATATACCATAATATTACTAGAATATAGAAGAATATACCAGAATATACAATAATATTACTAGAATATAGAAGAATATACGAGAATATACCAGAATATACTAGAATATAGCAGAATATACTAGAATATAGCAGAATATACCAGAATATACCAGAATATACCAGAATATACCACAATATTACTAGAATATAGAAGAATATACGACAATATACCTGAATATACTAGAATATAGCAGAATATGCCAAAATATACCATAATATTACTCGAATATAGAAGAATATACCAGAATATACCATAATATTACTAGAATATAGAAGAATATACGATAATATTACTAGAATATAGGAGAATATACCATAATATTACTCGAATATAGAAGAATATACGAGAATATGCCAAAATATACTAGAATATAGCAGAATATAATAAAATATACGAGAATATAGCAGAATATGAAAGAATATACCATAATATTACTAGAATATTGAAGAATATACGAGAATATACCTGAATATACCTGAATATACTAGAATATAGTAGAATATACCAGAATATACTTGAATATACCAGAATATACCATAATATTACTCGAATATAGAAGAATATATGAGAATATACGATAATATTACTAGAATATAGGAGAATATACGAGATTATACCATAATATTACTAGAATATAGGAGAATATACCATAACATTACTAGAATATAGAAGAATATTCGAGAATATACCAGAATATAGCAGAATATACCAGAATATACTTGAATACACCAGAATATACCATAATATTACTCGAATATAGAAGAATATACGAGAATATACCATAATATTACTAGAATATAGAAGAATATACCAGAATACACCTGAATATACCTGAATATACTAGAATATAGCAGAATATACCAGAATATACTTGAATATACCAGAACATATCATAATATTACTCGAATATAGAAGAATATACCAGAATATACCATAATATTACTAGAATATAGAAGAATATACGAGAATATACCAAAATATACTAGAATATAGCAAAATATACTAGAATATAGCAGAATATACCAGAATATACCAGAATATACCAGAATATACCATAATATTACTAGAATATAGAAGAATATACAAGAATATACTTTAATATACTAGAATATAGCAGAATATGCCAAAATATACCATAATATTACTAGAAAATAGAAGAATATACGAGAATATACCTGAATATACTAGAATATAGCAAAATATACTAGAATATAGCAGAATATACCAGAATATACCAGAATATACCATAATATTACTAGAATATAGAAGAATATACGAGAATATACCTGAATATACTAGACTATACCAGAATAGACCAGAATATACCAGAATATACCATAATATTACTAGAATATAGAAGAATATACCAGAATATACCATAATATTACTAGAATATAGAAGAATATACGAGAATATACCAGAATATAGCAGAATATACAAGAATATACTTGAATATACCATAATATACCATAATATTACTCGAATATAGAAGAATATACGAGAATATACCATAATATTACTAGAATATAGAAGAATATACCAGAATATATCTGAATATACCTGAATATACTAGAATATAGCAGAATATACCAGAATATACTTGAATATACCATAATATTACTAGAATATAGAAGAATATACAAGAATATACTTTAATATACTAGAATATAGCAGAATATGCCAAAATATACCATAATATTACTAGAAAATAGAAGAATATACGAGAATATACCTGAATATACTAGAATATAGCAGAATATACGAGAATATACTTGAATATACCAGAATATATCATAATATTACTCGAATATAGAAGAATATACGAGAATATACCAGAATATTACTAGAATATAGAAGAATATACCAGAATATACCATAATATTACTAGAATATAGAAGAATATACGAGAATATACCAAAATATACTAGAATATAGCAGAATATACTAGAATATAGCAGAATATAGCAGAATATAGCAGAATATACCAGAATATACCATAATATTACTAGAATATAGAAGAATATACAAGAATATACTTTAATATACTAGAATATAGCAGAATATGCCAAAATATACCATAATATTACTAGAAAATAGAAGAATATACGAGAATATACCTGAATATACTAGAATATAGCAGAATATACCAGAATATACCAGAATATACCATAATATTACTAGAATATAGAAGAATATACGAGAATATACCTGAATATAATAGACTATACCAGAATAGACCAGAATATACCAGAATATACCATAATATTACTCGAATATAGAAGAATATACCAGAATATACCATAATATTACTAGAATATAGAAGAATATACGAGAATATACCAGAATATACTAGAATATAGCAGAATATACTAGAATATAGCAGAATATACCAGAATATACCAGAATATACCAGAATATACCATAATATTACTAGAATATAGAAGAATATACGAGAATATATCTGAATATACTAGAATATAGCAGAATATGTCAAAATAGACCATAATATTACTCGAATATAGAAGAATATACCAGAATATACCATAATAATACTAGAATATAGAAGAATATACGAGAATATACGATAATATTACTAGAATATAGGAGAATATACCATAATATTACTCGAATATAGAAGAATATACGAGAATATGCCAAAATATAATAGAATATTGCAGAATATAATAAAATATACGAGAATATAGCAGAATATGAAAGAATATACCATAATATTACTAGAATATTGAAGAATATACGAGAATATACCTGAATATACCTGAATATACTAGAATATAGTAGAATATACCAGAATATACTTGAATATACCAGAATATACCATAATATTACACGAATATAGAAGAATATATGAGAATATACGATAATATTACTAGAATATAGGAGAATATACCAGAATATACCATAATATTACTAGAATATAGAAGAATATACCAGAATATACCATAATATTACTCGAATATAGAAGAATATACGAGAATATACCATAATATTACTAGAATATAGAAGAATATACCTGAATATACCACAATATTACTAGAATATAGAAGAATATACCAGAATATACCAAAATATTACTAGAATATAGAAGAATATACCAGAATATACCTGAATATACTAGAATATAGCAGAATATACCAGAATATACCATAATATTACTCGAATATAGAAGAATATACCAGAATATACCATAATATTACTCGAATATAGAAGAATATACGAGAATATACTATAATACTACTAGAATATAGGAGAATATACCATAATATTACTAGAATATAGAAGAATATTCGAGAATATACTAGAATATAGCAGAATATAGCAGAATATACTTGAATATACCAGAATATACCATAATATTACTCGAATATGGAAGAATATACGAGAATATAGCATAATATTACTCGAATATAGAAGAATATACCAGAATATACCATAATATTACTAGAATATGGAAGAATATACGAGAATATACCATAATATTACTAGAATATAGAAGAATATACCAGAATATACCATAAGAATTACTAGAATATACCAGAATATATCTGAATATACCTGAATATACTAGAATATAGCAGAATATACCAGAATATACTTGAATATACCAGAATATACCATAATATTACTCGAATATAGAAGAATATATGAGAATATAGGATAATATTACTAGAATATAGGAGAATATACCGGAATATACCATAATATTACTAGAATATAGAAGAATATACCATAATATACCATAATATTACTAGAATATAGAAGAATATACCAGAATATACCAGAATATACCATAATATTACTAGAATATAGAAGAATATACGAGAATATACTTGAATATACTAGAATATAGCAGAATATGCCAAAATATACCATAATATTACTAGAAAATAGAAGAATATTCGAGAATATACCTGAATATACTAGAATATAGCAGAATATACCAGAATATACCAGAATATACCAGAATATACCATAATATTACTAGAATATAGAAGAATATACGAGAATATACCAGAATATACTAAAATATAGCAGAATATACTAGAATATAGCAGAATATACCAGAATATACCAGAATATACCAGAATATACCATAATATTACTAGAATATAGAAGAATATACGAGAATATAGCTGAATATACTAGAATATAGCAGAATATGCCAAAATATACCATAATATTACTAGAAAATAGAAGAATGTACGAGATTATACCTGAATATACTAGAATATAGTAGAATATACGAGAATATACTTGAATATACCAGAATATATCATAATATTACTCGAATATAGAAGAATATACGAGAATATACCAGAATATTACTAGAATATAGAAGAATATACCAGAATATACCATAATATTACTAGAATATAGAAGAATATACGAGAATATACCAAAATATACCAGAATATAGCAGAATATACTAGAATATAGCAGAATATACCAGAATATACCAGAATATACCAGAATATACCACAATATTACTAGAATATAGAAGAATATACGAGAATATACCTGAATATACTAGAATTTAGCAGAATATGCCAAAATATACCATAATATTACTCGAATATAGAAGAATATACCAGAATATACCATAATATTACTAGAATATAGAAGAATATACGAGAATATACGATAATATTACTAGAATATAGGAGAATATACCATAATATTACTCGAATATAGAAGAATATACGAGAATATGCCAAAATATACTAGAATATAGCAGAATATAATAAAATATACGAGAATATAGCAGAATATGAAAGAATATACCATAATATTACTAGAATATTGAAGAATATACGAGAATATACCTGAATATACCTGAATATACTAGAATATAGTAGAATATACCAGAATATACTTGAATATACCAGAATATACCATAATATTACTAGAATATAGAAGAATATACGAGAATATACCAGAATATACTAAAATATAGCAGAATATACTAGAATATAGCAGAATATACCAGAATATACCAGAATATACCAGAATATACCATAATATTACTAGAATATAGAAGAATATACGAGAATATAGCTGAATATACTAGAATATAGCAGAATATGCCAAAATATACCATAATATTACTCGAATATAGAAGAATATACGAGAATATACCATAATATTACTAGAATATAGAAGAATATACCAGAATATACCATAATATTACTAGAATATAGAAGAATATACCAGAATATACCATAATATTACTAGAATATGGAAGAATATACGAGAAATATACCATAATATTACTAGAATATAGAAGAATATACGAGAATATACCAAAATATACTAGAATATAGCAGAATATACTAGAATATAGCAGAATATACCAGAATATACCAGAATATACCATAATATTACTAGAATATAGAAGAATATACGAGAATATACCTGAATATACTAGACTATACCAGAATAGACCAGAATATACCAGAATATACCATAATATTACTAGAATATAGAAGAATATACCAGAATATAAAATAATATTACTAGAATATAGAAGAATATACGAGAATATACCAGAATATACTAGAATATAGCAGAATATACTAGAATATAGCAGAATATACCAGAATATACCAGAATATACCAGAATATACCACAATATTACTAGAATATAGAAGAATATACGAGAATATACCTGAATATACTAGAATTTAGCAGAATATGCCAAAATATACCATAATATTACTCGAATATAGAAGAATATACCAGAATATACCATAATATTACTAGAATATAGAAGAATATACGAGAATATACGATAATATTACTAGAATATAGGAGAATATACCATAATATTACTCGAATATAGAAGAATATACGAGAATATGCCAAAATATACTAGAATATAGCAGAATATAATAAAATATACGAGAATATAGCAGAATATGAAAGAATATACCATAATATTACTCGAATATAGAAGAATATA